>NW_026970577.1:120000-222456 GCF_028390025.1 Pseudophryne corroboree
AATACTATGCTGAGTGCATTCGTCGGCGGCCTCACTGGGGGGACTGGTGTCACCTTGCAATGTGACGTGGTGATGTCCGCCTATGCTCTCCTCCCGCCCACCCGTGCTTTCCTCCCGCTGCGGTCTCTCAGTCCTAGTGTGCCGCGGCTGCCACACCACTGGCAGTGTTCCTCTAGGGGGGACTGGGAGCCGCCGGCAGACACATTCTGCTGAGACTTACTTGTCAGTGCGGGTTCCGGATGGCAGGCGGCGGGTGGGAGGGCAGACGGGGAGCAGGTGTCACAAGGAGTGTGTGGGTAACTAATTCACAATACTTCCGCTCAACGTGGCACTGCTGGTCCTTCATCTCCCATGTCTCTTCACCAGGTGGCGGGCGGCCCGGAAATTAAGTGATGTGTTGTGCAGCAGTCAGTGTGAAGTGACTGTGAGTAACACTGATGGTGCTGATGATGCTGCTGCAGAATCGGGAAGCAATTAATTCATAAATATAATGTACTCAGTGTATTATACATACATAAACATGTACATACGTGTATTTGTGTATACATGTATATACATGAGTGTGTGTGCATATATATATATATATATATATATATATACAGCCAGTTCCCAGGAACAAAAGTCCTCCCCCGCTTCCGCTAAGTCCACAGCATGACGCTGGGGCTCCACTGGTGGAGCCAGGTGCGGTGGGGGCCCGTCTCAAGTGCTTCAGCAATCAGTGGGCTTGCTCACAGGTGGATCCCTGGATTCTACAAGTAGTGTCTCAGGGATTCAAGCTGGAATTCGAGACGTCTCCCCCTCGCCGTTTCCTAAAATCTGCCTTGCCAACATCTCCCTTGGACAGGGAGGCTGTGATGGAGGCAAATTCACAAGCTGTATTTGCAGCAGGTGATAGTCAAGGTACCCCTCCTTCAACAAGGAAGGGGTTACTATTCCACAATGTTTGTGGTACCGAAACCGGACGGTTCGGTGAGACCCATTTTAAATTTTAAATCTTTGAACACGTATATAAAACGGTTCAAGTTCAAGATGGAATCGCTCAGGGCGGTTATCTCAAGCCTGGAGGAAGGGGATTACATGGTATCACTGGACATCAAGGATGCTTACCTGCATGTCCCCATTTACTCTCCTCACCAGGAGTACCTCAGATTTGTGGTACAGGACTGTCATTCTGCGGCGGGACTGCCGCATTCTAGATCAGTAAAAGCCCATTCCACGAGGAAGGTGGGCTCTTCTTGGGCGGCTGCCCGAGGGGTCTCTGCTTTACAACTTTGCCGAGCTGCTACTTGGTCGGGGTCAAACACATTTGCAAGATTTTACAAGTTTGACACCCTGGCTGAGGAGGACCTAGAGTTCGCTCATTCGGTGCTGCAGAGTCATCCGCACTCTCCCTCCCGTTTGGGAGCTTTGATATAATCCCCATGGTCCTTACGGAGTCCCAGCATCCACTTAGGACGTCAGAGAAAATAAGATTTTACTCACCGGTAAATCTATTTCTCGTAGTCCGTAGTGGATGCTGGGCGCCCATCCCAAGTACTTGTACATAGTTATTGTTAACAAAAGGGTTATTGTTGAGAGCCATCTGTGCAGAGGCTCCGTTGTTGTCATACTGTTAACTGGGTATAATATCACGAGTTGTACGGTGTGATTGGTGTGGCTGGTATGAGTCTTACCCGGGATTCAAAATCCTTCCTTAGTGTCAGCTCTTCCGGGCACAGTATCCTAACTGAGGTCTGGAGGAGGGTCATAGGGGGAGGAGCCAGTGCACACCAGGTAGTCCTAAAGCTCTCTTTAGTTGTGCCAAGTCTCCTGCGGAGCCGCTATTCCCCATGGTCCTTACGGAGTCCCAGCATCCACTACGGACTACGAGAAATAGATTTACCGGTGAGTAAAATCTTATTATATATATATATATATATATATATATATATATATATATGACTTTGGGTTTGTTTTATTAGATAGAGCATGTCCCTGTGAAGTGCCTTTTGGGGTTGTGGTTTTTCAGAAAGTTACAGGTTTTTTTTAATTAAGAGAAATATGCCCCATTATAGAGATCGGGCATTTCAATTTGTTGCGCCTGCGCAGTGGCCGCCAGCAGGGGGTGTACTAGAGTGCCTTCTCTTGAGAGCCGCAATGTGGCCGCCTTCTCCCCGGTTATTCTGTAAATAGGAAAATAACCTCACAGGTTCACATAAGGCAGAGTTGCCACTACTAGTGCAGGGCTGTAACTTACAGTACTAAGGAAAAGCCATATACTAAAGCGGCGCGGTGACCTCACCCCTCTCAGAGACACCAGGGCGCAGCACACTGGTACACACACCTGTTAGCTCAGGGCAGCACTATAGGACCCTCCTGTAATGCTGTGCTGGCGGCGTGTAGTGATCAGGGCACTGGGAGACTGGCTGGCTGGTCTCCGTCTCTGCTGCCTATAGAACTTCCACCTCTGTTATATATCAGGGCTGCTCTCCTGTTATGATTCCAATACTCTGGTCTGGGGATATCTTATAGCAAGGACCTGAGTACTGGAACGTAATGCTTGGAAAGGGAGTGGGAACGGGAATAGCCCCTGGCGCCCTATCTCCGTTGTCTCGCCCGTGCTGTCAGAAATCTCTTGCGAGACTATGGTTGCTTGGGCCCATGGCAGCCGCATTTGAAGGGCGGATAACGTCTGCCCAACTCCGATGCCCCCTCAGGTCTTAATGGGAGACAAAGAGAAATCCGAGACAGGGTGATAACAAGGGGCCCTCTACTAAACAACAAAGCCAGGGGCTCAAAACTAACTTTAAACTAGAGTATGTGCGGAAAACCGCCAGGGAAAAGGACAACCAAAATACCCACTTGTCCACTCTTCTACCCGGCACCGGCGAGTTCCGGAGAGGAGTGTGGGAGCGTAAACCTCCGCAAATGCACCAATACAGAATACAAAATAAAGCGGCCTAGGCCGCAGCACGCGGCAGAGCCGCCACTCACGAAAACCACACGAGATCCTCTAGCGACTGTTGCGGGTAAATGAGGACTGGAAGACTCCTTGGGAAGAGATGACAACACTAAGATTCAGGAACTCTGAGGACAGGAATGACCGGACACAGCAGAACTGGAACAGACGTCAGCAAACCAAAGCAGCATGCAGGAAGCTATTACCGGCGTCTGTGTGAAGCACTGGGAAGGTATTTAGCAGGGAGTCCTTCAATCAGAAGTTCAGAGCCTGATTAGCACAATGCCGTGCAGCTGCCTTGCTGCACGACCAGAAGACAAGTGTGTGTGTGTAGTTCACTTGATTGACCCTGCAAGGGGAGCGCAGTCCATCCGTGGCGTCCCCGTTGCTAGGGTCCAGGCGGCTCAGCGCGCCCGGCGTCCTAGCGTTGCTAGGGAGCCGGCGGCTAGCACGCTCGGCGTCCCTAGTTGCTAGGCGCCGGGCCGCGAGGACATCGCGGACCACGGCGCCTAACACCTGTGTGTTCTCTTCCTCTCCTACCTCACACTGGAACTGGCCGCCCAGAGAACGAGAGGGCAGCGGCTGACATCAGAGAGGGTGCAGCAATCTGTGTGGGCAGAGCCCCTCACAGCAAGGTGTCCTTATGCTGTGCCCCGTGTAATCACTGTGATCCATACAGACTCACCCTGGTATGCTCTCTATTATTTTTTTTTTACACTGCGGCATGCTCGAGGGAAGGGAGCAGGCACCACCCCACCGCCACTACTCCTCCGCCAGCATCACTACCGAGCCGGTCAGTGTTCCGGCGGCAATGAGCAGTAGGCAGCCACCAGCAACAACAGTCAGGAAGCTGTTACTCCCGGCAGCAGTAGCGTCAAGCTGCAATTCAGCCAGCGGCACGATGATCCGGGAGACAGTGGCTGCACAGGGAAGCAGTACCCCCTCCAATCGCAGCACCAACTAGGAGACTGAGGCAGCAACCTGCCCCCAGCAGCAGCACCACCCTGATGATAGGTAAGATGCATTTTGGTGTCACAAGAAGGTGGCCGGAGTAGTGGCTGGCTGTGGTCACACCCCGGGGAAAAGTGATAGTGATTTCAGTGTTCCCTTGCGTGGGGATTGGATGTGTAGATGTATGGAGGCTATGTATGTATAGATGTGAGCGGCAGTGTGCGGATGTATGAGAGCGGCAGTGTGCGGATGTATGAGAGCGGCAATGTACGGCTGTATAACTGCGTCGGTGTGCGGCTGTATGAGTGCGATGGTGTGCGGCTGTATGCGTGCGGCGGTGTGCTGCTGTAAGAGTGCGGCAGTGTGCGGCTGTAAGAGTACGGCTGTAAGAGTACGGCTGTAAGAGTGCGGCTGTAAGAATGCGGGGTTGTACGGATGTATGAGAGCGGGGTTGTACGGATGTATGAGAGCGGGGTTGTACGGATGTATGAGAGCGGCAGTGTATGGATGTATGAGAGCAACAGTGTACAGTTGTGTGAGAGCGGCAGTGTGCGGATGTATGAGAGTGGCGGTGTACGGATGTATGAGAGCGGCAGTGTATAGGGAGGGATGTCGGAATGCTGTTATAGGGTTCCTAATACAAAATGCCACGTTGGGCTTGATGGGCAGGTAGTGCGGCAAGCACACCCAAATTGGCATCTGACGTCGCCTGCAGTCCACACTGTTGTGAGGAGTCAGAGTTAATTTTGACTGTGTAGTGTACTCACAGAGGACCTACCGCCCGTCCCCTCCTCGCATCTGAGCAGCAGGTCAGGCTCTTATTTTCTTTTTAATCAGGAGAGGCCGAGTGAACTGTGAGCAGGGGGGCAGAGCTACATGGGACCCAGAGGGGCTGCTGTGCTGTCAGAGAGGGAGAGGAAGAGAGAGATGAAGCTACTGCAGATCCCCAGCTGATTGTGAGGTGCCGGGTTGAAGGGTGATGTGATCACCCTTCTCCCTCGCTGCCGCTGGGGACCGCATCTAGGCTTCCTCCATCGAGGGCATGCGGCGCAGCAGTGGGCAGCGTGTAATGAGTTTGTCTGACTCATTATACTGCTGCCTGTTGTGGACACCTCCATCCGTACGGACTGGTGTACATGCCCAGCACAGAGGTGACAGTGTTGGTGGAAGTGCTGCCCAGTTCTGACCCTGCAGGCCTCCCTGATGTGACTGCGGCCGCTGCTACTGCTGCGGCCCGAAACCCCTGCCGGTCCCCTCCATAGACTTCTGCCTGTCCAGCGCTGAGGTACTAGGGGTATCCCAGCTGCGGGAAGGGTATGTCTCTGGCTTTCTCTCCGGCAGGGGAAGGTGACAGCGGCGGAGGAAGTGTTGCCCACCTCAGACACTGCAGGCCTCCCCGATCCAGCTGCGGCCACAGCTGATGCTGCCAGAACCCCCTGCTGGTCTCCTTTGTTGACTGCCGCATGGCCAGTGCTGAAGTACTGGGGGTAGGCCAGCTACGGGAAGAGTGTCTCTGCCTCGGGCTCTCTCTCTCTGTCAGGGGAAGGAAGGGCTGATTCTCTGGCACAACAGGGAGGGCTAGGCTGCAGGAACACAGCACTGGAAGAAACAGGAGGCCGAACTCATGACCAAAAAGTGAGCAGTGCAGTGATCAGCCCCCTAGTCTTTCCCTCTCTCTGGGTGCAGAGCTGTATTCTACAGAGAGAGCTGGGATGGGAAGAAGGGGAACGGCACCTGACACACACATACACGCGCAACACCTGACACACACACATACACGTGCGGCACCTGACACACACACACGTAGCATCAGACACAATAAAATAAACATGCAGCACCTGACCCACACATACACGCGCAACACCTGACACACACACATACACGTGCGGCACCTGACACACACACACGTAGCATCAGACACAATAAAATAAACATGCAGCACCTGACACATGCATATACACGCAGCACCTGACACATGCATATACACGCAGCACCTGACACATGCATATACACGCAGCACCTGACACATGCATATACACGCAGCACCTGACACATGCATATACACGCAGCACCTGACACATACATATACACGCACACCATCAGACACACACATACACACGCAGTGCCTTACTCACACACACATAGACACGTGCAGCACCTGAGGCACACACATGTACACGCGCAGCACCTGACGCACACACATGTACATGCGCAGCACCTGATGCACACTCATGTACACACGCAGCACCTGACGCACACTCATGTACACGCGCAGCACCTAATGCACACTCACGTACACGCGCAGCACCTGACGCACACTCATGTACACGCGCATCACCTGACACAGACATACGTATTCATGCACAGCACCAGACATACACTTGTACACACGTGGAGCACCTGATACTCACACACATATACACCCGCAACACCTGACACACACACACACACACACACGTGCGGCAGCTGACGCATACACACGCACCATCAGACACACTCATATATACACGCAGCACCTGACACACACATACACACAGGAGCTGACACACATATACACGCGCAGCACCTGACACACACACACATATACACGCGCAGCACCTGACACCACGCACTCACACGTACAAGCAATGCATTTCACGCCTACCTCCAGCCTCAGTTACAGGCTGCTGCCGCCTACCCCCCTCCCTGCATCAGCTGCAAAGGCAGCAAAATATTTTGACCAAAGTCTAAAGGCCCGTACACATTAAACGATGTCGCTCTGTGAGCTACATCGTCTAATGCATGGGTCTTCATCCTGTGGCCCTCCAGCTGCTGTGAAACTACACATCCCAGCATGCCCTGCCACAGTTTTGCTATTAAGGTATGCTAAAACTGAGGCAGGGCATGCTGGGATATGTAGTTCCACAGCAGCTGGAGGGTCGCAGGTTGAAGACCCATGGTCTAATGTTTCCCCTCCCGGGCCGGCCGGCAGCCGACTGTACACACTGAGCGATATGACCGCTCATATCGCTCAGTGACGTCACGCCCCCGCCAGCCCTGCATGAAGGTCGTGGACGACAGTCCACATCCTTCCTGCATGCCCTACCGACAGCGAAGATTGTTGCCGACCCGCGGGGCCGCGCATCGTTTGTCGCTGGCTGCATACACACTTAACGATAAAATGAGCGACGTCGCTCATTAAATCGTTAAGTGTGTACGGACCTTAAACAATTTGGTTTGGTTAATAAAATAATTTTGCACAGAACAGTGATGTTATACGAACATTTTCATTAAACATTTAAAAAATCAAATGTTTATTCTTACAGTGAAATTTTACATTTCTGAATAAAAAAAATAAATTTAAAAAAAGCGATGAAATTCCATAGACAAAAAACCTTACGGTTTCACATGTCCCATTAAGGCTTCTTAGACATGATCGAAATTTCAGAAGCCTGTTGTAACTCTTCCACTCAAACTCCAAAAAGCAATGAAATTCCGATCATTAAGGCTGACGCCTTAATGGACGTGTTCCTTGCGCAATACAGATATGGTATGCCATCACAGCCTGTGGGTAAGTGCAGATTCAGCACTCTCACAGAGTGAGATTGCTGTCACTCACACAATGGTGGAGCTGCTAATTCACAGATTTGTGTGCTCATTGGAATACACACATGCAGTCTATGCAACTGAAGGTCTGAGCGGAAGACAAAGCTGCTCAGATGAGGTAAGAGTGTTGTTGATTGGAGGGAGGAGAGCGGTGTGGATGGGGGAACAGAAGTGTGTGGATAGAGGGAACACTAAGCAGCACTAATGGGGGGGACAGAGAAACACAGGGGGTAATTCAGACCGCAGCAGCAGCAGCGATTGCAGTCTGAATTAGTTTGTGAGGTGCGCACGTGCAATGGCCGCACTGCGCGTGCGTACCCCAGGAGCCCAGTGAGATGCTATCACCCTGCCTGATTGATAGGCAGAGGTGGTTGCGGGGAAGGAGGGGGGCGTGCAAACAGCGTTAGAATGCCATTGGCAGGGCATGGTCTGCACAACGGAGGCGTTTCCGGACCACTGGGGGGTGGGCTGTGGCGGTTATCCCCCTGCCAAGAGCGCAGGATCCACTAAATTTACCTTCAGGATGTCAGCTACATGAATAGGGTAAGAGTGGTGTGGATAGGGGGTAGATTAAGCAGCAAGTATGGGAAGGGAGACAGAGCGGTGCAGATGGGGGAAATGGTGCAGATGGGTTTAAAACACTAGCATGGATGGGTAGAAAACTGGTGCAGATGGGAGAGAAGACAGTGTGCCATGTACTGGAGGAGGCAGAGTGACGTTGAAGAAGGAAACACTGAGCAGCACAGAGAGAAGGAAACGGTGGTACAGACAATGCACAGGTGGGGAAAGACAGATGGTACAGATAAGTTAGTACAGACTAGCACAGATGGGAGAACACAGCAGTAGGGATTGGGGAAGACCGGGCAGCATGGGGGTGTATAGGGTAAGTAAGTGTAGATGCATAGACTGTAGATGGGGTTTTATAGTTTAGCAATTAACCAAGATGTTTGAGGGAGCTAAATGTGTATACTAAGTGAGATGGATGTATGGAGTTAGAAGGATGTTGTAACAAGGTGGCTTTGTTGTGTTGACTGAATGGGATGGTTGTGGGCACTGTGTGGGATGGGAGCACCACAAAACTGCTCAGACCTTCAGTTGCATAGACTGCATGTGTGTATTCCAATGAGCACACAAATCTGTGAATTAGCAGCTCCACCATTGTGTGAGTGACAGCAATCTCACTCTGTGAGAGTGCTGAATCTGCACTTACCCACAGGCTGTGATGGCATACCATATCTGTATTGCGCAAGGAACACGTCCATTAAGGCGTCAGCCTTAATGATCGGAATTTCATTGCTTTTTGGAGTTTGAGTGGAAGAGTTACAACAGGTTTCTGAAATTTCGATCATGTCTAAGAAGCCTTAATGGGACATGTGAAACCGTAAGGTTTTTTGTCTATGGAATATATATATATATCACAAACATATATGATTCATACATATATCACACACACATACATGATACATACATGAGAAAGACCTGGGATGGTGATGAGGCCAGGGCCCCCTGCTGATGTTGCGTTGAGGAAGGCAGTGTTCCAGGGCGGATGCCAGTCGGGGAGAGCGCCGCGCAGCCCGGGAAAAATACTGCTGAGGAGCTACATCTGGAAGAGCCCCTGGGAGAAAGAGTGCCACATGCCCCATCCTGCGCGGCAGACTCTGCAGGCCTGCACATGGGAAGGGAGGTCTCTGGCCACACATACTCACCCTTCTGCTGAAGCCCCGCTGCTGTCCCCATCAGCGATCTCCAGCGGGGAGCGGGGCCAGGATGAACCTCAACCTGTGAGAACTATCTTCATGATCAAGAGATCTCATATGCAAGATAAGTATGTGTTGGGATAGGGCTGGGGAGGGCGGCTGCTCGGGCACACCCCCGTCAAGTTAAGGAGATTTAACTGAGGAAGCACAAGGGAACTCTCGTCTGGGGACAACAACTGCAGGGAGACCACATCTTTTCAGATGAACATGGGAGGGCAGAAGGCTGCCTAATACTGAAGCACCCTCAGACATTAAACCATATGCAACAACTATTGCAAGCATTCCTGGGGGAAGGTCTGCAGCAGACGGATTTGCATACGGTGATGTCATCCAAGCAGTGGGACAAAGTTGGCTGGAACCCTCATCTGTATATGAAAAGAGAAAAGGGGCATGCAGGGCATGGCGGCCTTTTGCGGCGCTTGGATAACCCCAAGTTTGCATTAAACACCCCCACCCTCCTTCGGTGTGGGGCTCATGTTGGCCATGCCCAAGCCCCTGAAGCATTCAAGCTGATTTCTTGCAGCAGCTGGGCACTGTAACAGCTTCAGAGCTGCTCTACAAGACAAGTAAAAGGGTGTGGGCCCTGCAGCACCACCTGTAGTTTGCATACACACATATATAGGACAGCATCTCTTATATGCCCCAGGGTCAATAAAATAGTATCCTTGTCTAGGCTATCCATCCCCTCAGATAAGGTATTTGTCCATGCCGCTACAGCACTACACACCCAGGCCGACGCAATTGCCGGTCTGAGTAAGGTACCTGAATGTGTATAAATGGACTTCAGGGTAATCTCCTGTTTGCGGTCAGCACACTCTTTGAGGGTAGCCGTATCCTGGGACGGGAGGGCTACCTTCTTGGATAAGCGTGTTAATGCTTTGTCCACCCTAGGGGAGGATTCCCATCGTAACCTATCCGTTGATGGGAAAGGATACGCCATAAGAATCCTTTTGGAAATCTGCAGTCTTTTATCTGGAGATTCCCAAGCTTTTTCACATAACTCGTTCAGCTCGTGTGAGGGGGGAAAGGTTACCTCAGGCTTCTTTCCCTTGTACATATGTACCCTCTTGTCAGCGACAGGGGGTTCCTCTGTGATGTGCAAAACATCTTTTTCTCTGACGTCCTAGTGGATGCTGGGACTCCGTCAGGACCATGGGGATTAGCGGCTCCGCAGGAGACAGGGCACAAAAATAAAGCTTTAGGATCAGGTGATGTGCACTGGCTCCTCCCCCTATGACCCTCCTCCAAGCCTCAGTTAGGTTTTTGTGCCCATCCGAGCAGGGTGCAATCTAGGTGGCTCTCCTAAAGAGCTGCTTAGAAAAAGTTTTTAGGTTTTTTATTTTACAGTGAGTCCTGCTGGCAACAGGCTCACTGCAACGAGGGACTTAGGGGAGAAGAAGTGAACTCACCTGCGTGCAGGATGGATTGGCTTCTTAGGCTACTGGACACCATTAGCTCCAGAGGGATCGAACACAGGCCCAGCCATGGAGTCCGGTCCCGGAGCCGCGCCGCCGACCCCCTTGCAGATGCCGAAAAGTGAAGAGGTCCAGAAACCGGCGGCAGAAGACTTTTCAGTCTTCATGAGGTAGCGCACAGCACTGCAGCTGTGCGCCATTGTTGTCACACACTTCACACCAGCGGTCACGGAGGGTGCAGGGCGCTGCGGGGGGCGCCCTGGGCAGCAATGAGAATACCTTGTTCTGGCTAAAAAATACATCACATATAGCCCCTGGGGCTATATGGATGTATTTAACCCCTGCCAGGTCTCACAAACACCGGAGAAGAGCCTGCCGAAATAGGGGGCGGGGCCTATCTCCTCAGCACACAGCGCCATTTTCCTGCTCAGCTCCGCTGCGAGGAAGGCTCCCAGGACTCTCCCCTGCACTGCACTACAGAAACAGGGTAAAACAGAGAGGGGGGGGCACTTTTTTTGGCGTTTTTTATATATATTAAGCTGCTATAAGGGAGACAACACTTCTATAGGGTTGTTCCTATATATTTAGAGCGCTTGGGTGTGTGCTGGCAAACTCTCCCTCTGTCTCCCCAAAGGGCTAGTGGGGTCCTGTCTTCGATAAGAGCATTCCCTGTGTGTCTGCTGTGTCTCGGTACGTGTGTGTCGACATGTATGAGGACGATGTTGGTGTGGAGGCGGAGCAATTGCCGGTAATGGTGATGTCACCCCCTAGGGAGTCGACACCGGAATGGATGGCTTTGTTTATGGAATTACGTGATAATGTCAGCACATTACAAAAATCAGTTGATGACATGAGACGGCCGGCAAACCAGTTAGTACCTGTACAGGCGTCTCAGACACCGTCAGGGGCTGTAAAACGCCCTTTACCTCAGTCTGTCGACACAGACACGGACACCGAATCTAGTGTCGACGGTGAAGAAACAAACGTATTTTCCAGTAGGGCCACACGTTATATGATCACGGCAATGAAGGAGGCTTTGCATATCTCTGATACTGCATGTACCACAAAGAGGGGTATTATGTGGGGTCTGAAAAAACTACCTGTAGTTTTTCCTGAATCAGACGAATTGAATGAAGTGTGTGATGAAGCGTGGGTTAACCCCGATAGAAAACTGCTAATTTCAAAGAAGTTATTGGCATTATATCCTTTCCCGCCAGAGGTTAGGGCGCGCTGGGAAACACCCCCTAGGGTGGATAAGGCGCTCACACGCTTATCAAAACAAGTGGCGTTACCGTCTCCTGAAACGGCCGCCCTCAAGGATCCAGCGGATAGGAGGCTGGAAACTACCCTGAAAAGTATATACACTCATACTGGTGTTATACTGCGACCAGCCATCGCCTCTGCATGGATGTGCAGTGCTGGGGTGTTTTGGTCGGATTCCCTGACTGAAAATATTGATACCCTAGATAGGGACAGTATTTTATTGACTTTAGAGCAATTAAAGGATGCTTTTCTTTATATGCGAGATGCTCAGAGGGATATTTGCACTCTGGCATCGAGAGTAAGTGCGATGTCCATATCTGCCAGAAGAAGTTTATGGACGCGACAATGGTCAGGTGATGCGGATTCCAAACGGCATATGGAAGTATTGCCGTATAAGGGGGAGGAATTATTTGGGGTCGGTCTATCGGATTTGGTGGGCACGGCAACAGCCGGGAAATCCACCTTTTTACCTCAGGTCCCCTCCCAACAGAAAAAGACACCGTCTTTTCAGCCGCAGTCCTTTCGTTCCTATAGGAACAAGCGGGCGAAAGGACAGTCATATTTGCCCCGAGGCAAAGGAAAGGGTAAGAGAGTGCACCAAGCAGCTTCTTCCCAGGAGCAGAAGCCCTCCCCGGCTTCTGCAAAGCCTTCAGCATGACGTTGGGGCTTTACAAGCGGACTCAGGGGCGGTGGGGGGTCGACTCAAGAATTTCAGCGCACAGTGGGCTCACTCACAGGTGGACCCCTGGATCCTGCAGATAGTATCTCAGGGTTACAGGTTGGAATTCGAGAAGTCTCCCCCTCGCCGGTTCCTAAAGTCTGCTCTGCCAACGTCTCCCTCAGACAGGGCGACGGTATTGGAAGCCATTCACAAGCTGTATTCTCAGCAGGTGATAGTCAAGGTACCCCTCCTACAACAGGGAAAGGGGTATTATTCCACACTATTTGTGGTACCGAAGCCGGACGGCTCGGTAAGACCTATTCTAAATCTGAAATCTTTGAACCTGTACATACAAAAATTCAAGTTCAAGATGGAGTCACTCAGAGCAGTGATAGCGAATCTGGAAGAAGGGGACTTTATGGTGTCCCTGGACATCAAGGATGCTTACCTGCATGTCCCAATTTGCCCTTCACATCAAGGGTACCTCAGGTTCGTGGTGCAAAACTGTCATTATCAGTTTCAGACGCTGCCGTTTGGATTGTCCACGGCACCTCGGGTCTTTACCAAGGTAATGGCCGAAATGATGTTTCTTCTGCGAAGAAAAGGCGTATTAATTATCCCTTACTTGGACGATCTCCTGATAAGGGCAAGGTCCAGGAAACAGCTGGGGGACGTAGTAGCACTAACCCAAGTAGTGCTGCAACAGCACGGGTGGATTCTGAATTTTCCAAAATCTCAATTGACCCCGACAACACGTCTGCTGTTCCTGGGAATGATTCTGGACACGGTTCAGAAAAAGGTGTTTCTTCCGGAGGAGAAAGCCAGGGAGTTATCCGAACTTGTCAGGAACCTCCTAAAACCAGGGAAAGTGTCTGTGCATCAATGCACAAGAGTCCTGGGAAAGATGGTGGCTTCTTACGAAGCGATTCCATTCGGCAGATTCCACGCACGAACTTTTCAGTGGGATCTGCTGGACAAATGGTCCGGATCGCATCTGCAGATGCATCAGCGGATAACCTTATCGCCACGGACAAGGGTGTCTCTTCTGTGGTGGTTACAGAGTGCTCATCTGTTAGAGGGCCGCAGATTCGGCATACAGGACTGGGTCCTGGTGACCACGGATGCCAGTCTGAGAGGCTGGGGAGCGGTCACACAGGGAAGAAACTTCCAGGGAGTATGGTCAAGCCTGGAGATGTCTCTTCACATAAATATACTGGAGCTAAGAGCGATTTACAATGCTCTAAGCCTGGCAAAACCCCTGCTTCAGGGTCAGCCGGTGTTGATCCAGTCGGACAACATCACGGCAGTCGCCCACGTAAACAGACAGGGCGGCACAAGAAGCAGGAGAGCAATGGCAGAAGCTGCAAGGATTCTTCGCTGGGCGGAAGATCATGTGATAGCACTGTCAGCAGTGTTCATTCCGGGAGTGGACAACTGGGAAGCAGACTTCCTCAGCAGACACGATCTACACCCGGGAGAGTGGGGACTTCATCCAGAAGTCTTCCACATGATTGTGAACCGTTGGGAAAAACCAAAGGTGGATATGATGGCGTCTCGCCTCAACAAAAAACTGGACAGGTATTGCGCCAGGTCAAGAGACCCTCAGGCAATAGCTGTGGACGCTCTGGTAACACCGTGGGTGTTCCAGTCAGTGTATGTGTTCCCTCCTCTGCCTCTCATACCAAAAGTACTGAGAATTATACGGCAAAGGGGAGTAAGAACGATACTCGTGGCCCCGGATTGGCCAAGAAGAACTTGGTACCCGGAACTTCAGGAGATGCTCACGGAAGATCCGTGGCCTCTACCTCTAAGACGGGACCTGCTTCAGCAGGGACCGTGTCTATTCCAAGACTTACCGCGGCTGCGTTTGACGGCATGGCGGTTGAACGCCGAATTCTAAGGGAAAAAGGCATTCCGGAAGAGGTCATTCCTACACTGGTAAAAGCCAGGAAGGAGGTGACTGCACAACATTATCACCGCATTTGGAGAAAATATGTTGCGTGGTGTGAGGCCAGGAAGGCCCCCACGGAGGAATTTCAATTGGGTCGATTCCTACATTTCCTGCAAACAGGATTGTCTATGGGCCTCAAATTGGGGTCCATTAAGGTTCAAATTTCGGCCCTGTCGATTTTCTTCCAGAAAGAATTGGCTTCAGTTCCTGAAGTCCAGACTTTTGTAAAAGGAGTACTACATATACAGCCCCCGGTTGTGCCCCCAGTGGCTCCGTGGGACCTTAATGTAGTTTTGGATTTTCTCAAATCCCATTGGTTTGAGCCACTCAAATCGGTGGATTTGAAATATCTTACATGGAAAGTAGCCATGCTACTGGCCCTGGCTTCAGCCAGGAGAGTGTCAGAATTGGCGGCTTTATCGTATAAAAGCCCATATCTGATTTTCCATTCGGACAGGGCAGAACTGCGGACGCGTCCTCAGTTTCTGCCTAAGGTGGTGTCAGCGTTTCACCTGAACCAGCCTATTGTGGTGCCTGCGGCTACTAGCGATTTGGAGGATTCCAAGTTGCTGGACGTTGTCAGGGCATTGAAAATATATATTTCAAGGACGGCTGGAGTCAGAAAATCTGACTCGCTGTTTATACTGTATGCACCCAACAAGCTGGGTGCTCCTGCTTCTAAGCAGACGATTGCTCGTTGGATTTGTAGCACAATTCAACTTGCACATTCTGTGGCAGGCCTGCCACAGCCTAAATCTGTCAAGGCCCATTCCACAAGGAAGGTGGGCTCATCCTGGGCGGCTGCCCGAGGGGTCTCGGCATTACAGCTCTGCCGAGCAGCTACGTGGTCGGGGGAGAACACGTTTGTAAAATTCTACAAATTTGATACCCTGGCTAAAGAGGACCTGGAGTTCTCTCATTCGGTGCTGCAGAGTCATCCGCACTCTCCCGCCCGTTTGGGAGCTTTGGTATAATCCCCATGGTCCTGACGGAGTCCCAGCATCCACTAGGACGTCAGAGAAAATAAGATTTTACTTACCGATAAATCTATTTCTCGTAGTCCGTAGTGGATGCTGGGCGCCCATCCCAAGTGCGGATTGTCTGCAATACTTGTACATAGTTATTGTTACAAAAAAATCGGGTTGTTATTGTTGTGAGCCGTCTGTTCAGAGGCTCCTACGTTTGTCATACTGTTAACTGGGTTCAGATCACAAGTTGTACGGTGTGATTGGTGTGGCTGGTATGAGTCTTACCCGGGATTCAAAATCCTTCCTTATTGTGTACGCTCGTTTGGGCACAGTATCCTAACTGAGGCTTGGAGGAGGGTCATAGGGGGAGGAGCCAGTGCACACCACCTGATCCTAAAGCTTTATTTTTGTGCCCTGTCTCCTGCGGAGCCGCTAATCCCCATGGTCCTGACGGAGTCCCAGCATCCACTACGGACTACGAGAAATAGATTTATCGGTAAGTAAAATCTTATTTATTGCCATAATCATAAATCGAACGGATTTTGCCAATTTTGGCTGTAACTTTGCATCATCGTAATCGACACTGGAGTCAGAATCCGTGTCGGTATCTGTGTCAACAATCTGGGATAGTGGGCGCTTATGAGACCCTGACAGTCCCTGCAACATAGGATCAGGCATGGGTTTAAATCCTGACTGTCCCAAAGCTTCTGCCTTGTCTAATCTTTTGTGCAATGAGTTTACACTAGCATTTAAAACATTCCACATATCCATCCAATCAGCTGTCGGCGGAGACACCACATTCATTTGCTCCCGCTCCTCTCTAATATAGCCTTCTTCCTCAGACATGTTGACACACGTGTACCGACACACTACACACACAGGGAATGCTTTTTCTGAAGACAGTTTCCCCACAAGGCCCTTTGGAGAGACAGAGAGAGAGTATGCCAGCACACCCCCCAGCGCTATATAACCCAGGAATAAAACAGTAACTTAATGTTTGCCCAGTAGTGCTGCTGTATGTAATTTGCGAATTATGTGCCCCCCCCCCTCTTTTCAACCCTCTTGTCTAACGTGGTATAAGCAGGGTAGAGTCCGGGGAGCTTCCTCTCAGCGGTGCTGTGGAGAAAAAATGGCGCTGGTGAGTGCTGAGGGAGAAGCCCCGCCCCCTCGGAGGCGGGCTTCTGTCCCGCTTAAACTGTAAAATTGGTGGGGGCTTATACATATATAAAGTGCCCAGCTGTATATATGTTATATTTTTGCGAAAGAGGTTTATATTGCTGCCCAGGGCGCCCCCCCTGCGCCCTGCACCCTTACAGTGACCGGAGTATGTGAGGTGTATGGGAGCAAAGGCGCACAGCTGCAGTGCTGTGCGTTACCTCAGTGAAGATCATGAAGTCTTCTGCCGCCTCTGAAGTCTTCTTTTCTTCTCATACTCACCCGGCTTCTATCTTCCGGCTCTGCGAGGGGGACGGCGGCGCGGCTCTGGGACGGACGGCGAGGGTGAGATCATGCGTACCAATCCCACTGGAGCTAATGGTGTCCAGTAGCCTAAGAAGCAGGACCTTGCAACTCAGATAGTAGGGCTGCTTCTCTCCCCTCAGTCCCTCGATGAGGGAGTCTGTTGCCAGCAGTGCTCCCTGAAAATTAAAAACCTAACAAAATACTTTCTGTCAGAAAGCTCAGGAGAGCTCCTGAAAAGCACCCAGTCTCCACTGGGTACAGTATCAAACTGAGGTCTGGAGGAGGGGCATAGAGGGAGGAGCCAGTGCACACCCAGAACTAAAGTCTTTCTTAAAGTGCCCATGTCTCCTGCGGAGCCCGTCTATCCCCATGGTCCTTACGGAGTACCCAGCATCCTCTAGGACGTTAGAGAAAATAGGATTTTAATACCTACCGGTAAATCCTTTTCTCTTAGTCCGTAGAGGATGCTGGGCACCCGTCCCAGTGCGTACTGTGTCTGCAGTTATTAAATGGCCCTTAACTCCAGAACATTTATGTGGAGATGAAAACATCCAAGGAAGACTTGACCATCTTCCTTGGATGTTTTCCCCCTGTGTGACTGCTCTCCAGCCTCGGAGGGTTGCATCCGTGGTCCCTAGGATCCCGTCCTGGATCCCGAACCATCGCCCCTCTAGGTGGTGAGAACTGTGCAGCCACCAATGGAGTGAGATTCTGGTCTTGGAAGACAGGATTATCCTCCGGTGCATGTGTAGGTGGGATCCGGACCACTTGTCCAACAGGTCCCACTGGAACACTCTGGCATGGAACCTGCCAAACTGAATGGCCTCGTAGGCCGCAACTATCTTCCCCAGCAACTGAATGCATTGATGGATTAACACTCTTGCTGGTTTCAGAATTTGTTTGACCAGACTCTGGATCTCCAGAGCCTTTCCACTAGAAGAAAACCTCTTCTGTGTCCAGTATCACTCCCAAAAACAACAACCGCGTCATTGGGACCTACTGCGATTTTGGCAAGTTTAGGAGCCAACCATGTTGTTGATGAACTGTCAGGGAGAGTAGATGTTTTGCACCAACTGGTCCCTGGATCTCGCCTTTATCAGGAGATCATCCAAGTACGGGATAATTGTGACTCCTTGCTTGCGAAGGAGGACCATCATTTCCGCCATCACCCTGGTGAAAATCCTCGGAGCCGTGGACAGACCAAACGGCAACGTCTGAAATTGGTAATGACAATCCTGAATTGCAAACCTCAGGTAGCTTGATGCAGTGGCTAAATGGGAACATATAAGTAGGCATCCTTTATGTCTACCAAAACCATGAAATCTCCTTTATCCCCCGGACTGGAGATCACTACCCTGAGAGATTCCATCTTGAAATTGAATTTCTTTAGGTAGAAATTAAGGGATTTCAGATTTAAGATTGGTCTGACTGAGCCGTCCGGCTTCTGGACCACGAAGAGGCTTGAATAAAAACCTTCTCCCTGCTGACTAAGGCTGATTTGAACAATCGGTGAGGGGGAACGTCTTGAAACCCCCAGTTTGTACCCTTGGGACACTATTTGTAAAACCCACGAGTCCAGGTCCGAATGAATCTAGAACTGACTGAAGAGTTTTAGACGTGCCCCCCACTGGTGCGGGCTCCTGCAAGAGAGCCCCAGCGTCATGCAGTGGATTTGGCAGAAGCAGAAGACGATCTCTGCTCCTGCGATCTTGAAGAGGCTACAGACCTCTTCCCTCTTTTCCTTCCTCTACCTGCAAAGAAAGGGGAATCTTAACTTCTTGCATATCTATTGGGCCGAAATGACTGCGTCAGATAATGATGCGTCTTCATCCGTTGAGAGGGAACATAGGGCAAGAAGGATGACTTACCTGCGGGAGCTGCCGAGATCAAATTAACTAGGCCGTCGCCAAACAAGGCTTCACCTTCATAGGGAAGAGACTCCCTTTCTTCTTGGAGTCAGCATCAGCATTCCCTTGGTGAATCCACAATGCCCTCCTATCCGAGACTGCCATGAAATTGGCCCGTGAGCACTTGTGCCCGGTGTAGGATTTTTAAATATGTGTAGTTTACTGTATGCAAGGGTTTAAAACCTTTTAGGAACTGAGATCTAAGGTGTATTACATGTAGTTTAAAAAAAACAAAAAAGGTTTATTTTATGGCAGTAGTTTCCAAACTGGGGTTCTTGCACTGGTAGCATAGTTTGGTGGTCCAGGACCAATTAAAATTATTTATACTTTATTAAATTGGCAAAACCATTCCCTCACAACATAACTGAACCTGAGGATGACATGCTATAAACACAATTTACTTAATTTTATATTTTTTTCTGAATTTCTCAATAAAAAAAACTTTGGCCTAGGGGTGCCGTGAAACAAATTTTGATACTCTAGGGCAGGGGTGTCAAACCCATGGGCCGCATGCCGCCCCCAATGCATCCTTTTGTGGCCCACAGGCCGGGGTCCGGCAGGGGTCCGACAGGGGTCCTTTTGTGGCCCGATCACCTTGCTTAGAGCGAGGGCAGGAGAGTGCAGCCAGAGTCTTTGCTTTCTATGTGCGGCACCATCTTCCCGAAGAGATCACCGGGAAGATAGTGCCCCTTCCACTGGCTACAGCACAGGTATACTGGGGTGGGGTAGCAAATGGGGGCCCCAATGGGCCCCTCCAGCAGTCCCTCTACCAAAACACGTCTTTTGGTGGTTTTGCGGTGTTGTTATAACTACATGGTGACGATACTGTAGCACAGAGATTTTCAACCATTTACAACTCACGTCACACAGAACAAGATTTAAATATTGACAAGGCACACTGAAATATAATGGTGATGCATGGTGCAGTATCGTGTCCTAGGATGTCATGTCGCAGCTTCTCCATAGGTAACGCCTGAACAGGCCCGGTGACAGGGGGGACAAAGGGGACACTTGTTCAGGGCTCCAAGTATTAAGAACAGAAATAATGGGGCCACAGTGCCAATATTGCTTTTTAAAGTGTATCCACCAACTGCTCAATTTAAGCAGGAAAACAATTAACAGGCCAACTAAACCCTCCCCCCTCCTTTTACCCCATCACTTTGTCCAGTCCCTGTGGTCAATACTGTATTGCCATTATTATGCATGTTGCTGTGCTGGCCCTTTTCTGAATGTCCCTGCCACCGCCACCGAAGAGCTGGATTGCCCAGTATGAAAACCACCTGCCGGCCTCACTGACGGTCCGAGTCAAAGGCTCCATTTTTTTTAAAGATCCCTCTGCCAAGTTAAGGGGGGGTTGAGGGGGCCCCAGAGATATCAGTGCACTGGGCCCCGAGATTTCTGTTGCTGGCCCTGACCCTCAGGGGCGTATCTACCCCTTGGCCAGGATGGCACTTGCCAGGGGCACCATCCAGCTGTGCCAACCGTGGCTAAGGGATAGAGTTCTGCAGTCTCGAAAGGGCGCTATGGCAATCAGCGTGGGACTGACCAATTAGACGGTGAGGGAAGGATACTGAAATTGTCCCAACCCTGTTACAGTTTGAAACGCCCCTCAACTGCTGTCCACTGCTTCACTCCTAGCTCTGCCCCTTTGAAATTATTAATCCCTACCCCCCGGTAGGCGGAGTTCTCCAGGCCCATACTCAGGAGTCACCACTGCTGTACATTATGTGCCGGTTGTAGAGGCAGAGCGGGGAACATCAGAGAACGCCACAAATTACACAGTGGGCAAGGAGATGGCTGGAGACAGCTGCACAGCCATGCCTTGCAAGTTCGAGAGAGCTGTTGAATTTCAGCACTTCAAGTCAGAGCCTGCCCCCTGCTGCCCAAGCAGTCCGTGACAGTTAGTGTCGAGGAGGGGGGGATTTGTGCATGTGTGCTATCAGTGTGTGTGTGGGGGGGGTGGAGGATGTGTGTGACTGTGAGGGAGCTGTCAGTGTCAGTGGGGAGAGGAGCAGGAGGGAGTTGTCAGTGTGTGGAAGTGATGAGAGTTGTCAGTACTGGGGAAATGTGTGTGTGTGTGTACTAGATTTAGGAGTGTGTGTTTGTGAGAGGTTTCAGTTGGGGAATTAGAGTTCATACAGTAATTAAATGTTTTCATATTGAGAACTACATCTCCCAGCATATACAGTGTGCTGGGAAAGCTAACAAGCTTTATTTAAAAGTTTAAAAAACATTGCTTTTATGACTGCAATGGTTAAAAAGGGAGAGCTATAAATCAATTTATTAGTGAATGATCGCAGTTTGAGCTGTTACATTTTACTGAACCACCTATCCCTCCACACTTACTACCTGTCCTCAGGATACATTTACCATCCCGGCAGACGGTATACCGGCGGTCATTTGACCGATGTTGGAATCCTGACACCACTTGGGAGACTGGTGCCGGCACACAGACAGCCAACATCCCGAAGGCGAGTATTGGAGGGAGGGTTAGGACCGGGGGAGCGGGTGTTAGGGAAGGCACTAGGAGGGGGGGGGGGGTTAGTCCTAGCTGCCACCCCCTGAGGGTTAGCCCTATCCGCCACCCCCCCAGAGGGTTAGGATTAGGTATCATGTGACTGCTGGAATCCCGAGCGCCGGATGCCATACCCAACCCCCTTTACTTTTTCAGGCATTTCTATCTCTCCTCTCTCTATGGTGTTCCGATTGCCCACTTTCCCTTGTGCTTTTCTCTCTCTCTCTCTCCTTTGTTTAGAGCATCAGTTTCTGTAGTCCACTTTATCCTTATTTTTTCCAGTGTTTCACTATCTCTCTGATGTAATGAGGATGTATGGTCTAGAGGGATGAGTAATGCATTGTACTGTATAGAGGCGTCAGGGATGTAGCGTAGGGTATAGAGGCGTCAGGGATGTAGCGTAGGTTATAGAGGCATCAGGAATGTAGCGTAGGGAATAGAGGCATCAGGGATGTAGCGTAGGGTATAGAGGCGTCAGGGATGTAGCATAGGGAATAGAGGCGTCAGGGATGTAGCGTAGGGAATAGAGGCGTCAGGGATTTAACTTAGGGAATATAGGCATCAGGGATGTACTAGCAGGTATATAGAGGTCAGTGTACTGTATAGAGGGGTCAGTAATGCAGTGATGGTTATAGAAAGGTCAGTGATGTAGTGTAGGGTATAGAGGGGTCAGTTATGTAGTGTGGGGTAAAGAGGGGTCAGTAAAGATACTAAGCTGAAGTACTTAGAACACTTCTTGAATTAAGACACAACCTGCAAGAAAAAGTATGCAATATGGGTGAAAAGGCAAATGTCAGAGGTCTGATACAAGTAACCAGCTCCACACCTTGCACCACATAGCGTTATGTTAAACTGGGATATGTTCTTTTTTGGTGTGTGTGTATGTGTGTGTGGGGGGGGGTGCCAAAGGAAATTTTTGCCATTGGCTCCTTTGGTCTGGAACCAGCCCTGATCACAAAATATTTTTGTCTAAGCAGACTGGACACTGATCAGCGTTGGCTCATTCTCAGCCCCCCGCCCAGCCTCTGCTGCCAACAGACTGCTATTAGCTAGTTAACCTTCTGCCTTCCCTATCTATGACACAGACTGCTGCTAATGCTACCAGACTGTTCCCAGTGGCTTCACACCAACAGTGAATCCCAGCCGATGATGTAGGGCAGCGTGTGGGGGAGGGGGTCAGTTGCTGTGGCTCCAACATGGTAACCGCCAATGGACTGCAATGCTTTATCGAAAGGGGGGGCGCCAGTCCCTTACTTTGCCAGGGGCGCTTGGACCCCTAGCTACACCTCTGTTGACCCTAACCGATACCCCTAAACTAACCATAATTCCTGCAGTAAAAATCCATGTTTCTATGTATATAGGGGGTCATTCCGAGTTGATCGCATGCTGCCGTTGTTCGCTGCGTAGCAATCAGTTGAAAAAAAATGGCTAATCTGTGCATGCGCATGCTCCGTAATGTGCATGCGCATCGTACGGGTACAAAGTCCATTGTGGTTTTGCACTAGTTCTAGCGATTATTCCAATCACAGAACAGGCCACAAGGAGATTGACAGAAAGAGGGCGTTTCTGGGTGTCAACTGACCGTTTTCAGGGAGTGCTTGGAAAAATGCAGGCGTGGCAGAAGAAATGCAGACGTGGCTGGGCATTCGCTGGATGGGTGCGTGACATCAAAAGCCGTCCCTCGGTTGTTAGAATCAACGCACACGAAGTGTAACTACAGTGCTGGTCTTATTTTGAAACGATTTTGCAGGCGCTCTGCTGCTCAAGTGTTCGCACTTCTCCAAAGTGAATATACACTCTCCAGTGGGCAGCGACAATGCGTTTGCATGGCTGCTAAAAACTGCTAGCGAGCAATCAACTCAGAATGACCCCCATAGTGTATTGCAAGAAAATATCTGTAAATCCAATGGTACCGTAAGTGCGGTATATACTCGCACTTCTTTGCGGGGTGAGAACATCTCCCCTAAGTGAAGTCAGCCCTATGAATAGAGTTTGTGTGATCCCTGTGCAGCAGTCACAGAAAGGGTTCATCTCTGCAGTTTGTCACTCAAATTACATTGCTGCATTTTTTCTAGAAGTGGAACTGAGAGCTGTAACCCGCAGACCAGCTACAATAATTATCCTGGGTACTCACTAGACCAGTGGTTCTCAAACTGCACCCTGGGGTGCCTCAGGACACTTGCAGGGGTGCCTTGGATTGGTGGTCCAGGACCAATTCAAAATATTTATAGTTAGTGTTATAGGCAAAACCAGTGCTGTTGGCTGGCAATCATAACATATGTGCACAAGCAGAAGCAAATCCTGTCCCCTACCAAAGGGCCAGTGCTAGGGTGTTTGGCGCCTCCCTGCAAACTATTAATTTGGGCCCTCTCTCCAATACTTAATAAAGGGACAGTGCGCTCCTTAAAAAAAGAAGGTGTGGTATCACAAGGAAGGGGCATGGCCACACAATAGCACCCCAAATCAAAATACGCCACACAGTAGCACTATCTTATTGTCATTACACCGCATGTAATAATAATAATAATAATACCCACAGTCGCAGTGCCCTTTATACACATAACCACCATATCAGTGCAGCTTACACACATAATGCCAACAGTAGCAGTGCCCCTTCTACACATGCCCACGGTGGCAATCCTTTACATGGCAAATATCAACCTGGTTTTGCCATGTAAAGGATTGCCACTTTAAAAACAAACAATCAAAAAAAAAAAAAAAAAAAAAAACAACAGGAAAAAACACAAAATCTCTCACTTTCTGATTCTCACACCCTATTACATTCCTCCCTATATATTTAAATGTTTCTATTACTGTATGTTCCCTCTTCCCTTCTCCAAACTATACACATCAACATTTTTTAGTATTTCCAGGTAAGTTTTGTGATGTAGGCCATGCACAATTTTAGTTGCCCTAATGTATTTACAGCCTTCTGGAGATATGGCTTCTGGAACTGAACACAGGATTCTAAATGTGGCTGTACCAAGGACCTATACAGTGGCATTACAGGTTGAGTATCCCTTATCCAAAATGCTTGGGACCAGAGGAATTTTGGATATCGGATTTTTCTGTATTTTGGAATAATTGCATACCATAACGAGATATTATGGTGATGGGACCTAAATCTAAGCACAGAAGGCATTTATGTTTCATATACACCTTATACACACAGCCTGAAGGTCATTTTAGCCAATATTTTTTATAACTTTGTGCATTAAACAAAGTGTGTGTACATTCACAGAATTCATTTATGTTTCATATACACCTTATACACACAGTCTGAAGTTCATTTAATACAATATTTTTAATAACTTTGAGTATTAAACAAAGTTTGTGTACACTGAGCCATCAAAACACAAAGGTTTCACTATCTCAGTCTCACTCAAAAAAGTCCGTATTTCGGAATATTCCGTATTTCGGAATATTTGGATATGGGATACTCAACCTGTATTACTTTTTTCTGCTACTGGTTCTTTAACCTATGCAAACAAGCATCTGACTTGCCTTTCCTATTGCTTTGTTACATTGCTTACCTGAAATAGTAATACTTAGATAGCTTTCCTCTTGCCATTATAATGCCCTTAATATTATAGTTAGCCTTTGCATTTTTGAGACGTGTATGATTTTGCATTTTTTGGCATTAAATGTTGCCATGTTCTTGACCATTCCTCTAGTCCAGGGGCGGAACTGCCAGAGACAACGGAGTCAGTTGCCGCCGGGCTCCAGCCCTAAAGGGGCTTCCTCCATTGCCCCCCGGCTGTTACGTGCCCTTCCTACTAAATAGACAAAGGCGCTACCAGCAGGGTCTCGCAGTTTGTACATTCCATGCCGTAACACCCTTCTTTCCACCTTCACAATGAAGCTATTGGTACTTTGCAAAAAAAAAAATTATTAGCATTGCAACTCAGCAGATCAATGCAGTGTGCAGCCACACACTCCATATATTTGCTCAGCCACAAAGCTGATTATTTCTTCACAAAGTACAAGGTGAGCTCCAAATAGAATTCTCTAGCTTAGATTATACCTTTCTATGCAAGGGTAAATAGCTCAATTGTTTGACTGCAATGCCACAGGAAATGGTTTGGATCCAAGACAGTGTGACTGAATAATAAAGAAACCTTAAGATGAGTTCATGAATGTTGTATAAGTATTAGTGAGAGAAGGGGTCAGGAGCATGCTAGGCTGCAAAAAATAAGGTAGGCTGCAAGTGAAAGTAATGATCTCCTATATATTTTCCCAGATCTGTCACTCTGTGTGGCTAACTCTGGGGGAAGTCACAGCAATGGGCGGAGACGGCAACTGCAGGACGATACACCAGTGCCAGCAGCAGACCGTAACAAAGTGACAGATCAGGGAGAATATATAGGAGGTAGGGAGGTGGCCATGGTACATGGCTGGCCAAGGGACACTAGCTCATGTACCCCTTTATCACTGAGGCTGGCCACCAAGGATGGACCTGTCACCAGTGCACATGCAATAACCTCTTCTGCTGCCCTCTTTGCAACTCAGATTGCCCAGTGCTCCCCTTCGCTAACAGTCCACAAAGTTTCCCCATCTCACGATCTGCCTCCTCACCCCCACTTTCATCTCTACAGCACACGCGCATATCATACAAGATCCCATCATGCGTACGTAGGTCTGAAATGCAGGAGGGAGGTTGGGGGGAGATTGGCATGCGCCAGCAACACCACACAGCTCACTGTGACCACAGTGGAGAGGCGCTGCAACAGGACAATACACCAACCTCAGAGCAAGGAACTGCGTCGGTCAGGAGGAGAACTATTTCAATAGCATAAAAAGGTTAATGCGTCCCACCCTATGGACACCAGACTCATCAAGTCACTGTTGCCAGTCTCATACAATGACTCTGAACCTCTAAGCACACTATTTGACTGTCCACACCCTGCTGTGCCTATTACCCATCTCCTCCACCACCCTCAACACTGACCCACACATCATTCACCCACAAAGATACAATAAAGGTAGTTTGGATAAATTAGCTAAATGAAATGGATTTAACCAATTTATCTAAATGACCATTTTTGGATGTTTTCCAGTGTTTGTGAGCAAATGGTCAATTGTAATTTGCTGCCACATATTAGCATAATTTTGTTTCAACTAGAAAAAAAAATTGGACAGATAATCTAAGTGTGGATCCAGTTTAAAGGTCCGTATTCACGGCCCGTTTTTGGGGAGAGATGTGTGCTGAGCGAACTGCTCAGCACACATCTCTCCCCCCGCTCAGCACAGCGTGATGTGTGCTGAGCGTACGGGGGGTGGGGGGGGCGCTCATTTCACCCCCTGTGTAGGGCATTCTGTGTGTATCCAGCTTAACAGGAGTGAGCATCATACAACTACTGACTTGCGAGTAACTATACAGCAGCTCCATACCTTGTGACTTGAAGAAACACCAGTTAACCCCGGGAATGCTGCAGTCAAAGCAACAATTCCTCTTCTTACATTCCGCTGCACTTATTGTGGGGTAGCCGCAATCCCTTCTGCTGTACGGTTCCACATTACATTGTTTCTTGTCACTTCCTGTTGATGCAGTAAGGAAACATCCAAGAATTACAGCAGCTTAGTTTTTTTTTTTTAACTGGGGCAATTTAGCTAGATCACAGGGCAATTTAGCTCCTTTGGTCCTTTTTTAGGACCAGTTAATCAGACAGTTGAGCAAACTGAAAAACAGCTAACAGGAAATTTCCACTTAAATGGTATTTTCTAATCTTATCTGACCATGACTAAGAATAAAGGATACACAAGATAAACTCTTAGAGCCATGGACCTTATCCATGTTTAAGCTCCATCAAATCTGTAATCAATAGCACTACATGCTCCCACTTTACCACTGTACTATATACTCTACCTGTGTTTTTAAGGTAAAAACACCATTTAACCCCAGTGACACTTGAATTAAAGCAGCAGCCTCTGGAATAGCATTCCTTAGCATTAATCCCAGGAAATCTGCAATCTTCACGCTCTTTGATAGCCATGCTACATTGCTGTTTACTTGGATGGAGCAGAGAGCACAACATCAGGACATAGGAAATATTACAAAGCATGATAAGAAAGGTGTGAGCTCTACAGCAAGGCCTCTAACCCTTTGCCAGTGCCAAATACATAGGGCTTAACTCAGATCTGATCACAGCAGCAAATTTATTAGCTAAAACCATGTACACTGCAGGGGGGGGGGGGGTATATAATATGTGCAGAGAGAGTTAGATTTTGGTGCGGTGTGTTCAAACTGAAATCTAAATTGCAGTGTAAAAACAAAACAGCCAGTATTTACCCTGCACACAAACAATATAACCCACCTAAATCTCTCTGCAAATGTTATATCTGCCCCCCCCCCCCCCCCCCATCCCTGCAGTGCACATGGTTTTGCCCACTAGCTAACAAATTTGCTGCATCTGGGAATTACAGCAGCTTAATATTTCTTTTTACAGAAGGTTCAGCAAATTAAATTATTTAGTGAAATACTGTAATCATAACAGTTACAGGGATATTGTAGGTAGATTTATTGTCAGTGGATAAATGTAAAAATTAAACCCTTAGGCATAGTTCCAAAATGCTGTCATTGCAATCCAGATTTTAAGGATATCATGCTTGAGCACAGGTGACTTAATTAGAACTTCGGTCAATGTGAATTAACCATTGGACTCAACCATGGTTATCCTTAAAACCCAGGGGTCTATTTAAGATCGATCTTAATCGATGTTGGGCTTCCAGGTTGAAAAAAACACACACATTTACTAACATTTTAAAATTTATATAAAAATTTATATAAAATTTATATAAAAAAATCATCTGTTCGTAAATGCAGTGCACATGGTTTTGCCCAACTGCTAACAAAAATCCTGCTGCGATCAACTCAGAATTACCCCCCATGGCCCTCATTCCGAGTTGTTCGCTCGCAAGCTGCTTTTAGCAGCATTGCACACGCTAAGCTGCTGCCTACTGGGAGTGAATCTTAGCATCTTAAAATTGCGATAAGACATCTCTGTGCAGTTTCTGAGTAGCTCGAGACTTACTCTGCCAGTGCGATCAGTTCAGTGCTTGTCGTTCCTGGTTTGACGTCATAAACACACCCAGCGTTCGCCCAGACACTCCTCCGTTTCTCCAGCCACTCCCGCGTTTTTCCCAGAAACGGTAGCATTTTTTCCCACACGCCCCTAAAGCGGCCTGTTTCCGCCCAGAAACACCCACTTCCTGTCAATCACATTACGATCACCAGAACGATGAAAAAACCGTGAGTAATATTCCTAACTGCATAGCAAATTTACTTGGCGCAGTCGCAGTGTGAACATTGCGCATGCGCATTAAGCGGAAAATCGCTGCGATGCGAAGAAAATTACCGAGCGAACAACTCGGAATGACCACCTATGTGCACTGCAGGGAAGGCAGATTTAACATGTGCAGAGAGAGTTAGATTTGGGTGTGGTGTGTTCAATCTGCAATCTAATTTGCAGTGTAAAAATAAAGCAGTCAGTATTTACCCTGCACAGAAACAAAATAACTCACCCAAATCTAACTCTTTCTGCACATGTTATATCTGCCTCCCCTGCAGTACACATGGTTTTGCCCAACTGCTAACAAAATTCCTGCTGCGATCATCTTGGAATTACCCCCATCGATTGATGTTTTCACACTGCTCGTGTATATAAGACATATAGGGCCTAATTCAGTTTGGATCGTAATACGCGTTCCAACCGCAAAAACTATGAAGAGGATGGGGGCATATACGCAGGGTCCATCCTGTGCGTGTGCCTACATTTTCTCCGGGTGCCCCGCAGAAAATGCGAATGCCTCTGCCTGTCAATCAGTAGAGGGCGTACCTTCGCAGGTATATCGCGATCATGAGCCATGTCTCCCATTTTTGTCATTATAGGTGCTCTGTGAGCTGCTGGCCATGCCCCAGCCCCTCTGTCTCCCGTGAATAGACATTGAGGCTTATTCAGACCAGATCGCTTCAATTTATTTTCACCCAGCGGGCAATCTGGTCTGCACTGCACATGCGTATGCGCCACAATGCGTAAGTGCGACGGTCCGGAGATCACAAGAAGATTGACAAGAAGAGGGTGTTTGTGTGGGTGGCAACTGAATGTTTCTAGGGAGTGTCCGGAAAAACACTGGAGGGACCCGGCGTTTTGTGGGAGGATTTGTGACGTCACCTCAATGGCTGAGTAAGTGCTGAGCTGTGCAGCTCTTGTGCACATGTGATCACACACCTGCACAGCAAATTTTCCCTTCCGCTGTAGGCGGCAACTACCTGATTACAGGGATGCAAAAAACACACCCTAGCGATCAGGTCTGAATTACCCACAATGTGCATATTTGCAGAGCAACAAGCTACAGGGAGCCTTCCACCCCCCCCACCTTCCCCATGGGAAGGGGTGGGGGGTTGTTTGGGTTAGCTGGACATTCCCCCAAAAAGTGACTGTCCTGCAAAAATTGGGATAGTTGGGAGGTATGTTCAAATACATTTATTGTTTTGCATGCAGGGTAAATACTGGCTTCTTTGACATTTAGCCACAAATGCTGCACAGCTGAATTACAGTATTACACTGCAATTAACAGTTATGCTAGGACATTCCCCCTCCCAAATCTACCTCTCTCTGCATGTTACATCTGTCCCACAGTGGCGTGCGGTGAGGTCAGTGGCTAGTGAGGCACTACAGCCATAATGTCCGCCGAATCCTGCCGATGACCCTTAGCCAATGCCCGCTACTGCCTCTGAGCCGATACCCGCTGCCACCGCCAATGGCTTACAAACTCGCCCACAATCAACTGACCCAGCCCTCCACCACTAATTTCTATCTCAGTCCGATGCCGCCAATGCCCGCTGCCTGCCTGCTCATTGTTCTCGTTATATATTATAAATTTTTAAAGAAAAAAAAAATGAGTGTTTGGGACTGGGAAGGGTGAGGGAGGAGGACATGAATGCAATTTTGTTGTCCAGGGCTTCCATTAACTTAAAGGAGAAGGGTCTGAATGGGTTAAAAAAAAATGTGTGAGGTCCCCCCTCCTTAGTATAACCAGCCTCGGGCTCTTTGAGCCGGTCCTGGTTATTTAAATACTGGGGGGAAAATTGGACAGGGGTTCCCCGTATTTAGACAACTAGCACCGGGCTCTTAGACCGGTCCAGGTTCCAAAAATACGTGGGACAATAGATGTAGGGGTCCCCCATATTTTTAAAACCAGCACCGGGCTCCACTAGCCAGAGAGATAATGCCACAGCCGGGGGACACTTTTATGTAGGTCCCTGCGGCCCTGGCATTACCCCTCCAACTAGTCACCCCTGGCCGGGGTTCCCTGGAGGAGTGGGGACCCCTTAAATCAAGAGGTTCCTCCCCTCGAGGCACCCAAGGGCCAGGGGTGAAGCCCGAGGCTGTCCCCAGCACCCCTGGGTGGTGGGTGCCGGGCTGATAGCCATGTGTGTAAAAAAAGAATATTGTTTTTTCGTTGTGGAACTACAAGGCCCAGCAAGCCTCCCCCGCTTGCTGGTACTTGGAGAACCTCAAGTACCAGCAGGCGGGGAAATAACGGGCTTGCTGGTACCTGTAGTTCTACAACAACAAAAAATACCCAAATAAAAACACAAACACACACAGCGTGACAGTAAAATTATTGAGACAGGCTGTAGCATGTGGGTGCATGTAACCCTATAAAAGTGATGGATTGGGTGACTATTACAATACCCACTGTTGCTGTCTGAAAAATGATGGATTTATAGATTGCTCTGCCGAGACATGTTTTTTTCTAAAATGCACCACAGGTATGGATGGATAGTATACTTGACGACACAGAGGTAGGTAGAGCAGTGGCCTACTGTACCGTAATGCTATATATTATATTATTTATTATTATTATTATTATCCTTTATTTATATGGCGCCACAAGGGTTCCGCAGTGCCCAATTACAGAGTACATAAACAAATAATCAAACAGGAAAACAGCAACTTACAGTTGACGACAATATAGGACAAGTACAGGGTAAATAAACATAGCTACATCAGCAGATGACACTGGAATAAGTATCAGGTGGCAGAAGACTGCTGGATTTGGTGCAGCTGAAGATTATTAAAGTAAGAAAAGAGTAAGCACATGAGGGAAGAGGGCCCTGCTCGTGAGAGCTTACATTCTAAAAGAGAGGGGTAGACAGACAGGGGTGAGACAGATGGGGTACATAGAGAGCATGGAACAGAGGTTTAGGATGAGATTTGGCTGGGTTTGGTGAAGAAGTGGGTCTTGAGAGCCCGTTTGAAGTTTTGTAGAGAGGTGGAGAGTCTGAGGGGGAGAGGTAGGGAATTCCAGAGAAGTGGTGCAGCACGTGAAAAATCTTGGAGGTAGGAGTGGGAGGAAGTAATCCGTAGGCAGGAGAGTCGGTGTGCATTAGCAGAGCGAAGAGGACGGGTGGGAGTGTAAAGCGAGATAAGATCAGAGATGTAGATGGGAGAGGAGTGGGTGAGGGCTTTGTAAGCAAGTGTGAGAAGCTTGAAATGGATTCTGAAAGGGAAGGGGAGCCAGTGAAGGACTAGTAAGAGAGGAGAGGTGGACGTAGTGCGTTTGGTGAGGAAAATGAGCCGGGCAGCAGCATTGAGGATAGATTGGAGTGGAGAGAGGTATTTGTCAGGAATGCCAGTCAGGAAGAGATTACAGCAGTCCAGTCTGAAGATGACCAGTGAGTGGATAAGAGTCTTAGTAGCATCCTGGGTCAGAAAAAGTCTGATCCTGGAAATATTTTTTAGATGAAAACGGCAGGTTTGTGAGAGGTGCTGAATGTGTCGTTTGAAGGAGAGGGAGGAGTCAAGGATTACTCCAAGACAGCGCGCTTGGGGGGTAGAGGAGATAGTAGTGCCATCAATAGATAATGAGATTGTAGGAGGTGAGATTATGCGGGAGGGAGGGAAGATGATCAGCTCGGTCTTAGACATGTTAAGTTTAAGAAAGCGCTGGGACATCCAGGAAGAGATAGCAGAGAGACAGTTGGAGATACGAGTGAGGAGAGTAGGGGAGAGGTCTGGAGAGGAAAGATAGATTTGAGTGTCATCAGCATAGAGATGATATTGGAAACCAAAAGAACTAATGAGCTTACCTAGTGAGGACGTATAGAGAGAGAAGAGAAGAGGACCAAGGACAGAACCTTGGGGTACCCCTACAGTTAGTGGAAGTGAGGGGGAGGTGGAGTCATGAGAGGAGACAGAGAATGAACGGTCAGAAAGGTAGGACGACAACCAAGAGAGGGCAGTGTTACGCAGACCAATGGAGTGAAGGATTTGCAGTAGGAGAGGATGGTCCACAGTGTCAAAAGCAGCAGAGAGATCAAGTAGAATAAGTAGAGAGTAGTGTCCCTTAGATTTAGCAGCATGGAGGTCATTGCATACTTTTGTAAGGGCAGTTTCAGTGGAGTGGAGAGGACGGAAGCCAGACTGGAATGGGTCAAGCAGTGAGTGTGAGGAAAGAAAGGAAGTAAGGCGGTTGTAGACAATACGCTCAAGGAGTTTGGAGGCAAAAGGGAGGAGAGAGATGGGTCGGTAGTTGGATAGAGTGTTTGGATCAAGGGTAGGTTTTTTAAGAATAGGAGAGATGAGAGCGTGCTTGAAGGCAGAGGGGACAGTGCCTGATGAGAGGGAGAGATTGAGAAGGTGGGAAAGATGGGAACAAGCAGAAGAAGAGAGGTGGCAAAGGAGGCGGGAGGGGATAGGGTCAAGTGGGGAGGTGGTGAGGGGACAGGAACGAATGAGGGCCATGACTTCCTCTCCAGATGCATGGGAGAAAGATGACAGAGTTGGTGCGAGGGATGGGGAGGGTTGGTAAGGGATGGGAGAAGGCTGGTTACTGATAGTCTGGTGTGATGTGATGTCCTGATGTATGGAGTCAATTTTGGATGTGAAGTAAGTGGCAAAGTCAAGAGCAGAGAGTGAGGAAGGGAGACCAGGTGGAGGTGGGCAGAGGAGTGAGTTGAGAGTGGCAAAGAGGCGCCGGGGGTTGGAAGACTGGGAGGAGATGAGGTTCTTGAAGTATGACTGTTTAGCAAGAGAAAGGGCAGCACTGAAGGATGAGAGCATAAGTTTGAAATGGAGGAAGTCTGCCTTAGAGCGTGATTTCCTCCAGTGTCGCTCAGCAGTACATGAGCATTTTTGCAGATATCTGGTGCATTTGGTGTGCCAGGGTTGAGGTGTTAATTTGCAAGGGTGAATAGTGGTTGGTGGAGCAACAGAGTCAAGAGCAGAAGTAAGGGATGCATTGTATGTGGAAGTGGCTTGTTCAGGGCATGAGAGAGAGAGAATAGGAGAGAGAAGTGAGTCAAACAGGGAGGAAAGGAATGTGGTGTCAATAGCTTCAATGTTACGCTTAGTGATGGTAGCCTTAGGAGGTAGAGATGGGGAAGTCGAGAGAGATAGGTTGAAGGAGAGCAGGTGGTGGTCAGAGAGGGGAAATGGGGAGTTGGAAAAATCAGAAATATCACAGCGGTGAGTGAAGACCAGATCCAGTGAGCTCCCATTCACATGGGAGGGTGAGGAGGTCCACTGGGAGAGACCAAGTGAAGAGGTGAGGTTAAGGAGTTTAGAGGCAGGGGATTGTGTGGGGATGTCAATAGGGATGTTGAAATCGCCTAGGATAATGGTGGGAATGTCAGAAGAGAGGAAGTGAGGAAGCCAGGAAGCAAAGTTATGGAGTCAAATCCCCATAGGAGGGGGAAAAGAAAAAGAAACCAGATACATTTAAGGTGCACTCATCCAACTACTGAATCATTAATACAATTATTATTATGACACACATATATCCCCAATAATAGTATCAAGTAGGGGCTTGAATGCTCAGTGATCTTAATTACTATAGAGGTTTATTTAATTGTGTATTTATACGGGACTCAATTGTCCTTTATTGAAAATAGAGCGAAATATTAAAATTCATAAAATAAAGAATAAATAGAGGGTGACAGAAAGTAAACTAATGTGAATAAAGATTTAAAAACAAAGCTAATGTGTGTCTCCCTTCATATATTTTATTGTGTTTATTACAGTTGTGCACTTGCACACATATATTTGCGCAGCACTGTAACAGTGCTATACTTATATGAGACCTGCAGTTTTTGTATTCATTTGAGCCTGCTATGCTGTGATAGAGGGAGATCTGCTGTCTCGCTAGAAAGTTGCAAACTGTTACATAAATTGTAACCAGATTATATTTAAGTAAGAATATGCAACACAAGATCTCCACTCCTGCCCCTTAGGCTGTGAATATGGTTACTTGTTTCTGATATTATGAATTAAGGAGTGAAACAAGGTTGCTGAATATGTAACCTTTGCCTGAAACTCTGAGATGTCATATGGTGCAGGAAATGCTGATATATTATTGTGTTAGAGGGGACTAATAGGGATAATTCCACTGACCTTTATTCACAGCTAACTATTGCAATTAAAGTGCTCTCTGACCTCAGTTACTATTGTTACTGATGCTCAGATACATGTACAAGGTAAATGGATTAAACTATATCCCATGTGATGTTAATACCATAGTGTTCCACACTGTTCATGTGAGATGGTATAACGTATGTATTTAAGCAGCAGTCATTACTGATGCTCTGCAAGAATTAAATTATGTCCATGCTGGGCATGTTAATAACATTTAAGTATTAGAGGTCATAATCAGATATGTTATAGATTATACATGTCCCAGAGGGTCATGCCCCAATTTGTCAGCAGACTGCAGTGTACATACAATGACGTTAAATATCCACTAAATACAGGGACAATCCAGTGCCTGGCATTGACACCTGTGGTCACACTTATTTATTATTAATATCAGCTCTCCCACAGCACACAAATTAACAGTGTATGAATATATTTTCAAACTGATCTCTAACCCCTAAGATCTCTATTATCTATTAATAGTGTCAGCTATCCCACAGTATATAAAAGGAGCTTCAGGTATATAAATGTATTAGCAGACTCCTCTCTACTATATGCAGGTTTGGCTTCTATTGCCACACTATAGGTCTCATAGGTATACTATATATCATTAGCACAACATTAAACATGAATACTGAAACGGGAGCACATAGCTAAAGCCTATGCGCATTTCACTCCTAACGAGCTTCCTCAGGGCACTATAGTAAACGGCGCCCGCCGGACTAGAAAGTTTTATAGGAGAAGGGGAACAGTGATAGGGCGTGAGAAGCGTAGCCAGCCAATGCCCGCTCATCTCAGTCATTTCAAACCAGACCAAGACAAGAGAGCCGTTAGCGGTTCATCCGTTCCTGAGCCGCTAAGTCGAACACTCGTAAATGCCGTCAGCTGAATTCCACAGCCGCGGCATTGATTACATGCTGAGAGTAACATTCCCCATAATTGGGAGTTAATGGGTATATGGTTAGCACATGTGTCTATGTGTTAATGTTAGATACTCTACCATGATGAAGCAAGATATATATGATTAATCTTATCTATTAGTCTGCAGTTAAACCATCCATCCATTATTGCCCACATTATGACACACTGTCTCAAACGGTTTAAATATACATATGTATGTAATGATAAAAGGTAACAATGTATTACTTCTGTACTGACAATAAAAAATGCGGGGAAAGATTTCCATTATCGATATATAAGTGTATATACCATATTATCAAAAATATATGTGTCTTCAAATAGATAAATAAATAATAATAAATGAGTGCAAAACATAGCCCCAATAGGATGGAATATATTGCACTACAAATACAAGACTTAACCTAAGTGAGAAAAATAAAATAAAATGTGTGAATATGTATAATTAATGTGGATAATGATAACGTGCACGTGGATACATGTGCAAAAAATTTTTTGGTGACACACTCCATACTAAATTAAAACATCAAAGTGAAAAAAGCAAAAAAACTATCCATTAAAAATTACATCATGTAATAAGTGCATGTGATTTTAATGTGTGGTATTAGTGTAATGTTACTTAATATAAAGTGTGAGGAGAAATATATATCCCCAGGCTGCAGAGTATGTTAGATACGCTCTTTATTAATCTGTCATGTGGACATAGTGAAGGTGATCAGTAATATATACTTCTAATAGTGACATAGTGAAAGTGACTGGTGATATATACTTTTATATATACAGATTCACAACATAATACATAAATCTCGGTGCGGGTTACTCTCCAGACCTGGTTAAAGGCTTTGCCTGACCAGTACTGGAACTTTTTGATTCAGGAAGCAAGTTGTCGATGAATTTGGAAGCAGTGCCAGGGGGGCGGTAAATGACAGCTACTCTAAGATGGACTGGTTGGAAGAGGCATATGGTGTGGACCTCAAATGTAGAGAATATAAGGGATGGTTCTGGTGGTATGAGTTGGTAGGAGTAACTAGAAGGTAAAAGGACCCCAACACCACCCCCATGGCGACCCCCAGGTCGGGGTGTGTGTGTGAATGTAAGGCCCCCAGCAGAGAGAGCAGCAGCAGAAGTAGTGTCAGAGGGCGTAATCCAAGTTTCAGTAATGGCTAGTACAGATGTAGCCAACTTTATCTTGACTGTTTCTCCGCCGAGACGGGCGTTTAGCCACGCTAAGGCGATAGCTGAGTTTAATCACAGGCAGGCGCGTTGAGACGATCTAGATACTCATCATGCATTACACATCTCCACCACTGTGTGGCTAATGCTCCACTAATCCAGTACTTTCGATCGTACAGTATAGCGGCGGATTGATCTACAGCTCTGGCAATACTGTAGGCGTAACGGGAAGCGGTGGAAAAAGTATGGAGTACAGTACTGTATGTGTATGGAGACGCAACTACAGTAATTGTGTAAAAGGAAGAATGTACAGTACAATGTATAAACACCGTGCTTTTAAAATATATGAGCGTCTGAGTTCGCTAATGCATAATGGGAATGGAGGACTAGCAGGAGGCGGAGGAAAACACCGTGCTTTACAAATGCGAGCGTCCGAGTCCTCTAAGGCATAAACCAACAGCAATGGGGCGAGGGCCGGGCGCTGTTTGCAGTACTTTCACACATGAAATTAGAAATCTCTCATGAGGCGTCGTGGGCTAGGGGTGAAGGCTCCCACCTCCCTCACTGGGGGTCCAGGGTTCGAGACATGATGTGCTTTCTTTCTTTTTTTTTTTTTTTTCTGTAATAATGCACTGTATTATTTTATTTACATTGTAAGACAGTCAATGGAAGGATGCACACAGGTTTCACATAAATCAAAGTACATCTGCAGGAGCGATTCTTTACGCTAAATGCACCCAAACAGCGTGAATGAAATGAGTGTATTCTGGCGCTACCAACTAAGCAAAACAGTACTGTAGATCTTCAGCGTTTGTGCATTGCACAGGACCTGAATTTCCTCCCTGTGCAGGCCCCCAGGGGGGAAGGGCGATGGGGGTAGGGGGGAGACGATGGAAAATACTGTGCCTTTGAAATGCAATTACATGAGCGTCCGAGTACACTACGGCATACTGTAAACCAACACCAATGGGAAGGAAGTGCCAACCTTATTTTTAATGTGTTCCCGTGACATTCACTTTAACATTTTTTTTTTTCTCTCCAATACAGTACATCCAATGGAAGGATGCACACAGGTTTCACATAAATCAAAGTACATCTGCAGGAGCGATTCTTTACGCTAAATGCAACCTACAGTACGGTACTGTAAGTGAGCAAAATAGTACTACAGTGGGCGTTTGTGTATTGCACATGACCTGCATTCCCTCCCTGTCTACTGCATGATCTGTGCAGGCTCCCATGGGGGAAGGGCAACAGGCTAGCAGGAGGCGGAGGAAAACACCGTGCTTTACAAATGCGAGCGTCCGAGTCCTCTAAGGCATAAACCAACAGCAATGGGGCGAGGGCCGGGCGCTGTTTGCAGTACTTTCACACATGAAATTAGAAATCTCTCATGAGGCGTCGTGGGCTAGGGGTGAAGGCTCCCACCTCCCTCACTGGGGGTCCAGGGTTCGAGACATGATGTGCTTTCTTTCTTTTTTTTTTTTTTTTTTTTCTGTAATAATGCACTGTATTATTTTATTTACATTGTAAGACAGTCAATGGAAGGATGCACACAGGTTTCACATAAATCAAAGTACATCTGCAGGAGCGATTCTTTACGCTAAATGCACCCAAACAGCGTGAATGAAATGAGTGTATTCTGGCGCTACCAACTAAGCAAAACAGTACTGTAGATCTTCAGCGTTTGTGCATTGCACAGGACCTGAATTTCCTCCCTGTGCAGGCCCCCAGGGGGGAAGGGCGATGGGGGTAGGGGGGAGACGATGGAAAATACTGTGCCTTTGAAATGCAATTACATGAGCGTCCGAGTACACTACGGCATACTGTAAACCAACACCAATGGGAAGGAAGTGCCAACCTTATTTTTAATGTGTTCCCGTGACATTCACTTTAAAAAAAAAATTTTTCTCTCCAATACAGTACATCCAATGGAAGGATGCACACAGGTTTCACATAAATCAAAGTACATCTGCAGGAGCGATTCTTTACGCTAAATGCAACCTACAGTACGGTACTGTAAGTGAGCAAAATAGTACTACAGTGGGCGTTTGTGTATTGCACATGACCTGCATTCCCTCCCTGTCTACTGCATGATCTGTGCAGGCTCCCATGGGGGAAGGGCAACAGGCTAGCAGGAGGCGGAGGAAAACACCGTGCTTTACAAATGCGAGCGTCCGAGTCCTCTAAGGCATAAACCAACAGCAATGGGGCGAGGGCCGGGCGCTGTTTGCAGTACTTTCACACATGAAATTAGAAATCTCTCATGAGGCGTCGTGGGCTAGGGGTGAAGGCTCCCACCTCCCTCACTGGGGGTCCAGGGTTCGAGACATGATGTGCTTTCTTTCTTTTTTTTTTTTTTTTTTTTTTCTGTAATAATGCACTGTATTATTTTATTTACATTGTAAGACAGTCAATGGAAGGATGCACACAGGTTTCACATAAATCAAAGTACATCTGCAGGAGCGATTCTTTACGCTAAATGCACCCAAACAGCGTGAATGAAATGAGTGTATTCTGGCGCTACCAACTAAGCAAAACAGTACTGTAGATCTTCAGCGTTTGTGCATTGCACAGGACCTGAATTTCCTCCCTGTGCAGGCCCCCAGGGGGGAAGGGCGATGGGGGTAGGGGGGAGACGATGGAAAATACTGTGCCTTTGAAATGCAATTACATGAGCGTCCGAGTACACTACGGCATACTGTAAACCAACACCAATGGGAAGGAAGTGCCAACCTTATTTTTAATGTGTTCCCGTGACATTCACTTTAACATTTTTTTTTTCTCTCCAATACAGTACATCCAATGGAAGGATGCACACAGGTTTCACATAAATCAAAGTACATCTGCAGGAGCGATTCTTTACGCTAAATGCAACCTACAGTACGGTACTGTAAGTGAGCAAAATAGTACTACAGTGGGCGTTTGTGTATTGCACATGACCTGCATTCCCTCCCTGTCTACTGCATGATCTGTGCAGGCTCCCATGGGGGAAGGGCAACAGGCTAGCAGGAGGCGGAGGAAAACACCGTGCTTTACAAATGCGAGCGTCCGAGTCCTCTAAGGCATAAACCAACAGCAATGGGGCGAGGGCCGGGCGCTGTTTGCAGTACTTTCACACATGAAATTAGAAATCTCTCATGAGGCGTCGTGGGCTAGGGGTGAAGGCTCCCACCTCCCTCACTGGGGGTCCAGGGTTCGAGACATGATGTGCTTTCTTTCTTTTTTTTTTTTTTTTTTTTCTGTAATAATGCACTGTATTATTTTATTTACATTGTAAGACAGTCAATGGAAGGATGCACACAGGTTTCACATAAATCAAAGTACATCTGCAGGAGCGATTCTTTACGCTAAATGCACCCAAACAGCGTGAATGAAATGAGTGTATTCTGACGGACTGTGCATCTTCGGTATTTGTGTATAGCATAAGACCTGTGAAGGCTCCCAGGAGGGAAGGGCGTAGGGCAAGACAGTGGAAAATACTGTGGTCAAAGAAAGGGCATATGTAAAACTAAGGGAAACTGTCACAAAGTACAGTAACTACAGTACTGTACGTTGAATGCCTGGAACGCACGACGTCTGAGACGCACGACGTCTGAGACGCACGACGTCTGGATCGCTCATTGAGCATAAGCATGGCTGCTGTACCTGTAGTACGTGACCGTCCCTATGCTCTGGGTGAGCTGCGTCTCCTCGTTCGCTGGCGGGACAGAACTCTCGCCAGCAACGAGGAGAAAGTTAGGGCATATAGGAGGGCCAGCAGGGATATCCTCCGGACCTACAACCGGAGGAGAACGGTGAGGTCTCTCCAGAGGAGGTGGAGTGACCTCGTGAGGCGGACCCCACGACGCCTGCAGGCCATAAGGGATTGTAAGTACAGTACATTACTGTAGATTACTGTACTTTAAGTTACTGTAGTTACAGGTACAGTACATTATAGCAGGGGCTGCTGTAGCAGCAGGTATCCGGTCTATACAGCACTGTACAGTATTTGTGGTAAACAAATGGTTAAACAAGGACCAAACATTAACCCGGGTCAAAAGGTCAATTTGTTTTTTTGCGTCGACCTAGATGGTGCGGCTTTTGAAATTGGTTGACACCAGTTACTGTAGGTTGACATGGTCGTTAAGTTGACATGGAAAAAGATCGACATGCGTTTTACAAAAACAATTGTTATTTTTTTAAACTTGTGTATATACAGTAGTTCTTTACAATCCAGGTGGTCTACGATTGTGCAGTGTACAGTATCATGCAGTGTACAGTATATGCAATGTATCACAGTGTATCGTGCTGCGTAATTGCAGCGTGTCATGCAGTGTACATTCAGAATATGGTATTGTGCAGTGAGTGTAATACATAGTGAATCACATCGTGCAGCAGAGCCGGCCTTAGGCATAGGCAAACTACAGTAGGCAAATGCCTAGGGCATTTGCTATGCTTAGGGGCACCAGCAGCTTCTGCTGATTAAAATGATATGCGGCATGCCTATATTTTGCGTGACTGCGGCTGTATCTGTACCTGGCTAGGGCCAGCACTGTCGTGCAGTGTACTGTATACACATGTGGTAATTGCAGTTTTTTGTGTAGTGTACATTGTATCATATTTTGCAGGGAAATGTGCAGTTTGTCATATCACGCAGTCGTGCAGTGCATTGTGTGGTTTAATTGCAGTGTGCCGAAATTTGTGTTTCAGATAGTACAGTGTTCTAAGGGATGTTACTTTGGCAGAAATTATTCTAAGGGATGTTACAGTGGCCTAATGTGTTCTGACGTGCATTACTCTTGCATAAGGTTCATGACTGGCAGATCTCTACTTTGTGACGTAATGTGGATATACTACTGCACTACTGTGACGTACAGTAACGTGAATAAGGTGCTCTACTGTGTGACACAACGTGAATCAAGGACAGTACTGTGACGTGAATACGGTGCTCTACTGTGTGACACAACGTGAATCAAGGACAGTACTGTGACGTGAATAAGGTGCTCTACTGTGTGACACAACGTGAATCAAGGACAGTACTGTGACGTGAATACGGTGCTCTACTGTGTGACACAACGTGAATCAAGGACAGTACTGTGACGTGAATACGGTGCTCTACTGTGTGACACAACGTGAATCAAGGACAGTACTGTGACGTGAATACGGTGCTCTACTGTGTGACACAACGTGAATCAAGGACAGTACTGTGACGTGAATAAACTGCACTACTGTGACATGACGTGAATAAGATGAATTCAGGTGAGTACTGCATCATCTGTCATGAAATCAATTTGTAATGTAATGAACAGTACTGAGATGGTTAAGGGTGGGAGGGCTGCATGCTGATGTGTGTCATAATGTTTATAAGGGCAATGCTTATGTGTGTTACAATGTCTATAAAGGTAGTGTTCTGTCTAATACCCTGGACCTACTGTACTGTAGCGATACTGTAAGTGTACTGTATGTCACATTTAGAAATGTGCCCCTTAAGTTTTGAAGACAGTACAGTACACTATGCCCTCCTGAGTGATTAGGTGCAGGGTACTAGAATGAACAATTCCATTTATTGTGATGTCATAAAGATGCTGTCAATGTTGAATTTCATTGGCTGTACAGTATGCTGCCATTATACTGTATATATATTTTTACAGGGCTGGTAGCACGACGTCACAGGAGGCGGGACAGGCGCCGCCAAGCTGGTAAGTATTGTCAAATACAGTAGTGTACAGTACATAGTGATTTCTATAGTCCCAACCCCCTGTCCTGACCATCACAGATAACTCGCTGCAATCCGTTAATGTTAAGAATGTCTGTTTACAAAACTAAATGTAAATATTAAACACAAAGTATAAATAACATTGTAGATAGCTGAATACCCGTGCTTCGCTACGGGATGAGGATGGTAAATTCCAGTGATAGTTGTTTGTTAATTTACGTTTGTTGGCGATCTAGTATATAGTACTGTATACTTTAAGCATACTGTATCTTGCTTCTCTGATGCAGATTGTTTATTGGCCGGACCCCTTTTTGGTCCTGGATACTGTGCAGTACATGTTTCAAATTGACAGCTTCACTTACAGTACTGTTATTTTTTTTCCCACAGTACCACCACCACCACCACCTGCTGCGCTGCCAGGTATTGTGTAACGAGAATTCTGGTGCTACTGTCATCGTTGTTACACTACTGTACATGTGTCCTGGATACTGTACAGTACATGTTTCAAATTGACAGCTTCACTTACAGTACTGTTATTTTTTTTCCCACAGTACCACCACCACCACCACCACCACCTGCTGCGCTGCCAGGTATTGTGTAACGAGAATTCTGGTGCTACTGTCATCGTTGTTACACTACTGTACATGTGTCCTGGATACTGTACAGTACATGTTTCAAATTGACAGCTTCACTTACAGTACTGTTATTTTTTTTCCCACAGTACCACCACCACCACCACCACCACCTGCTGCGCTGCCAGGTATTGTGTAACGAGAATTCTGGTGCTACTGTCATCGTTGTTACACTACTGTACATGTGTCCTGGATACTGTACAGTACATGTTTCAAATTGACAGCTTCACTTACAGTACTGTTATTTTTTTTCCCACAGTACCACCACCACCACCACCTGCTGCGCTGCCAGGTATTGTGTAACGAGAATTCTGGTGCTACTGTCATCGTTGTTACACTACTGTACATGTGTCCTGGATACTGTACAGTACATGTTTCAAATTGACAGCTTCACTTACAGTACTGTTATTTTTTTTCCCACAGTACCACCACCACCACCACCACCACCTGCTGCGCTGCCAGGTATTGTGTAACGAGAATTCTGGTGCTACTGTCATCGTTGTTACACTACTGTACATGTGTCCTGGATACTGTACAGTACATGTTTCAAATTGACAGCTTCACTTACAGTACTGTTATTTTTTTTCCCACAGTACCACCACCACCACCACCACCACCTGCTGCGCTGCCAGGTATTGTGTAACGAGAATTCTGGTGCTACTGTCATCGTTGTTACACTACTGTACATGTGTCCTGGATACTGTACAGTACATGTTTCAAATTGACAGCTTCACTTACAGTACTGTTATTTTTTTTCCCACAGTACCACCACCACCACCACCACCACCACCTGCTGCGCTGCCAGGTATTGTGTAACGAGAATTCTGGTGCTACTGTCATCGTTGTTACACTACTGTACATGTGTCCTGGATACTGTACAGTACATGTTTCAAATTGACAGCTTCACTTACAGTACTGTTATTTTTTTTCCCACAGTACCACCACCACCACCACCACCACCTGCTGCGCTGCCAGGTATTGTGTAACGAGAATTCTGATGCTACTGTCATCGTTGTTACACTACTGTACATGTGTCCTGGATACTGTACAGTACATGTTTCAAATTGACAGCTTCACTTACAGTACTGTTATTTTTTTTCCCACAGTACCACCACCACCACCACCACCACCTGCTGCGCTGCCAGGTATTGTGTAACGAGAATTCTGGTGCTACTGTCATCGTTGTTACACTACTGTACATGTGTCCTGGATACTGTACAGTACATGTTTCAAATTGACAGCTTCACTTACAGTACTGTTATTTTTTTTCCCACAGTACCACCACCACCACCACCACCACCTGCTGCGCTGCCAGGTATTGTGTAACGAGAATTCTGGTGCTACTGTCATCGTTGTTACACTACTGTACATGTGTCCTGGATACTGTACAGTACATGTTTCAAATTGACAGCTTCACTTACAGTACTGTTATTTTTTTTCCCACAGTACCACCACCACCACCACCACCACCTGCTGCGCTGCCAGGTATTGTGTAACGAGAATTCTGGTGCTACTGTCATCGTTGTTACACTACTGTACATGTGTCCTGGATACTGTACAGTACATGTTTCAAATTGACAGCTTCACTTACAGTACTGTTATTTTTTTTCCCACAGTACCAACACCACCACCACCACCACCTGCTGCATCCGAGAGCTCCGGAAGTGGTAATAATTACTTTTTGTTACAGACACACTAGTTTCCTACAGTATTACTGTAATTTTTGTATTTTACAATACTTGTCATCTTTTACACACAGACCGCCTCGTAATTGATACAGAGGAGGAGCTCATTCCCATTGATTCGGGGGAGGAAGAGGAGCCAGATTATAGTAAGTACAGTAGGATTTTCTCAAGCCCATTCTTAAAAGTATTGACCAAGTCCACTTTTATTACTTTTCAGGCAGGGAATTCCAAACATGTACTGTACAGTATTTCCCTCACTGTGAAGACCCCTTTTCGCCTCTGTGCGAAATCGCCTCTACTTCAACAAGAGTTACTGTGCACGTGTCCTCTGTGTCCATCTTATCAAAAACCGTTCCTGTGTATTGTCCCCTTACTGTATACAGTATATTTGTAAAGGTTAATCATGTCCCCTCTTAATCTCCTCTTTTCCAATGTAAACATGCCTAGCCTGCCTTTCCTTGTATTCCATCTTCTCAATCCACTTCATCACTTTGGTCGCCCGCCTCTAAACCTTTTGTAGTTCCACGATATCCATTTTGTATTATGGTGCCCAAAATTGTGCATCCGACCCACCCTCCACTAGCCTAACCCTCCAATCATACTCTGAATCCACACTCTGCATTCTGAATGTCGGGATCCAGACAGCAGGTCTTTTAAATACAGTACTGTATGTCCCCTACCGCTGGACAGTCATTCTGCTCCTACTGTATTATGAATATATCTCTGCCTCCTGTAGCACTGTACTACTGTGCAATTTTGTAGTAACTGTACTCTACTGTATTTTGTTTATAATATTTTTTTATTTTCAACTCAGTAATTATTGACAGTGAGGATGAGGATGAAAAACCCTCTCCCCAACTTGGTAAGTAAACTGCAGTATTGTACTGTACTGTACATTGTGTTAAACCAATGGGTTGGGTTTGCGTGACCAGCAGTCAGGATTCTAGCGGTCAGGTGACCGACAGTGGCATCCTGATTGCAGCAATCCCAACAGGGTGAGGTACGGTATCCTAACCCTCCTCCACTACCCCCTGATTCTGGCCTCGACATTCTCGTCTCTGTGTGCGAAATTTACTCTCCTCCTCCAATTCCTGACTGAATTTTTGCTTTACTGTATTCAACACAGAATACAAAAGTATATTTCATGGATTTTTTGCTTTCACAGGCCCTACACTGTCACAGGCGGTGGCGGAGGAGGAGGACCAGGACTCTATCTCTATGTCCATCACCTCACTGCACCCATTAAGTAAGTCCAGTCCGGTACATCGTGCCTCTGTAGAGCCAGTTTGAGCAAGGAGAGATTGATTGCTTCTTTTTTTGGTGGGGGCCCAAACCAACCAGTCATTTCAGCCACAGTCGTGTGGCAGACCCTGTTTATATAACATAAGGGTGGTTGGGAGGGCCCAATCACAATTCCATCTTGCACCTCTTTTTTTATTTATTTATCTTTGCATCATGTGATGTTTGGGGAAAATTGTTATAAGGTTTGATGTAAAAAAAAGGTTAAAAAAAAGAGGCAGATTAGATGGGCAAAGTGGTTCTTACAGTATTTGTCATCAAATTCTATGTTTCTGTATGCAGACCCTCCAACATGACCCGCCGCACTGCTCTGTTTCTAGACTTCCCTCTTAATTTATGATTTCCATCACCTGTGTTGAACTAGTTATTCATATAAGAAAGCTGTTTCTTCACAGGTGATGGCAATAATAAATTAAGAGGGAAGTCCAGAACCAGAGCATTTTGTACCTAGTGGGGCGGGTCATGTTGGAGGGTATGTGTATTTCCTGGAATGAACCTTTTTTTTTTTTCACATTAATGTTTTTTTTCACAGGCCCTACACTGGAACAGGCCACGGAGGAGGAGGAGGATGATGATGATGCTGCTGCATTTAGTGGTAAGAATTATTACTGACATTGATCTGATGCCATCAGAGTAGCACTTTTCATCAGATTTTTCTGGCAAATGCGTAGAAATCGGATGAAAATTGTTTTTGTTTGAACTGGTGATATTGCCCATACAGTAGCAACCGATCACATCCCACATTAACATTTACAGTATCTAGTTACACTTACAGACGATAATACAGTACAGTAGGTAATATTTGATTGGTTGCTACTGTATGGACAACATCCTGTTCTAAAAAAAACACCCATCTTACTCAATTTCTCTCTCTCTCTCTCTCTCTCACCCCTTGTCACTGTCTCTCCATTCATCTCTCTAGATACTGTCAGTGATGAATTTCCCATTAGGCACGAGAGGCACGTACTGTACCTAGTGGCGGCATCTGTTTGGGGGCCTCAGTTGGATGCTTACAGTATGCTAATACTGTCATCCCAAAAATTACCACTACAGTAACTGCTAAATATTTTAAGTGTACTGTACAATATGCACATACAGTACTGTACAGTATACATAATTCAAAAGAAAAAAGAGTTGCTACTGTACCTTATTCTAGTCATAATCACCGGCATACGGGTCACTCACAAATTTTCTGATGGTCTCGGTGGGGTCCCTTGGAATCACCATGCCTGTCACAAGCATACCTTTTTTTACCCACCTGACACTGGGCCTGGACACTAGTGTACTATTACTATACTTTTTACTGTATACTGTATCTTATAATATTCTTCTCTTTTACCCACAGACGACGAGCCAGAATACATTTTTGGTAAATATACTGTACAGTAGCAATAGTTGGTACTGTAATTACAGTATTTTTTTTTCTCCAACATTATTTTAAGTCAAACTGATATGACTAACTGTACTGTATTATCTTTTTACAGTCCGTCGCCAACCAGTGGAGGAGACACCTGGTAATAAAATAGAAATACATAATGCACTGTACTGTATTCTAACTTACTGTAACATGTATAACACTGAGCTGATCATCTTCACACCCTCTGACATAACCTTACAGTACAAACTGTACTTTCTCTCCTTTTTCACCCTCTTCACTCCACAAATGCATGCTGCGTTTCCTGACTACTGATATAATAGTGTGTAGAGCGTAGCGAGGCACCGTGCCCACCGCGTGGCGAGCGAAGCAAGCATGCAAGGGGCTGCTTTCCGCTCGCCGCCCCTGTCGGGATTGTGTGGTCGGGATTCCGGCGTCTGTATTTTGACTGCCGGGATCCCGTCCAGCGGGATTACGTACTGATCTCCAGTCTGAGCCTGCCCTAGGCATAGGCATACTTGCCAAATGCCCAGGGGCACAAGCAGCTTCTGCTGATTAATATGATATGCAGCATGCCTACAGTATATTCTGTGCATACAAAATGCATTACTAATGTGCAGCATTATGTGTATACAGTACTTTGTTGTGTAACATATACTGTAGCAAGGGCACTACTGTGTGGTCTAATGTGAACAAAGAGCAATATGATGTGATGCAATGTGAATAAGTGGGAATACTTTGAGGAGTAATGTGGTACTATCATATGATGTAACGAGAAAAAGAGACACTATTGCATGATATGTTGTGAATAAAGTTGCAGTACTGTGTGGCGTCATTTCAGATTGGGGAATTACTGTGTGGCCTTGCCCCTTCCCAGCAAGAACATGCACCGTTTTGGGATGCACACCGAATGTGCACACTGTTGCTATTTTAAACATACAGTACAGTAAGTTGGAGGAGCACCAAAATGACGACTGCTATGGTTGAGGGGTGATGGTGCTGGGAAAGGGGTACAGGCTCAGAGGCGGAAATAGCATCTGTGCAAGGGGGCAGCATCCAAAAACTTGACTAGGGAATCATATTATTTATGGCTGGCTCTGAGTACAGTCCACTATTATGGATAGTACTCCCTACAACACCACCTACAGTACTGTAACCCTCTTTTTTCTGAAGCGGTCATGAAATGTCATGACTGCTAATACATACAGTAAATGTCTACAGTATTTGTACTGTGGTGTTTAATTCCTTTGACAATTTGTTTATGACCTATTGAAGCTAAACTCTTGTACAGTACTTTATATTTTGAATACCAGCAATACAGTATAATACTGTACCTACAGTATACAGTAATAATTGTTTACTATTTGAATGTGACTAAATGTTTTTTTTTCTCCAATATAGTGCCAATTATTTATGGGGGCCCCAGACAGGGGCAAGATAGGTGGGCTGGCCCAGAAGCGGGCAGGCAGCAGCCCACTTATACAAGAGGTAAACTAAAGCAATGTTTAAATTACCTCGACAGCATACAGTAGTGTTTGATTTACTGTACTGACAATACAGTACTGTACATTGTAAATAACAATATTGTCTAATATAGAGTAAAGTACTGTATTGCCATTACTACACTGTAAAGTATTCAGTATTTGTTTTGTAATACTGTCCTTTTTTTCCCACAGAACAGTTGCAGCGTGCCATCCAGCTCCAGCGGGTGGTGGTCCACCTCCTAGTGGACCACTATTTTAATATTTTATTAAGTTTAATTTAATTTTATTTAATAAAAATTTTTGTTCTTGTACTCCATTGTATAGTATCTTTTTCTACTGTATAAGATAGGCATACTGTACACCATACAATTATCTGGCAGATAATCTGCAAGATCTGGCTGTTTGTAATGAAATTCTCTCCTAATTTAGCTGTGGTGTACAGTACCTCCTGAGTGTGCTGGGGTGCTTTCTGGCCAGTTTGGGGTGATTTGGAGCAAGTTTGGTCGGCCATCTGGCCGACATGTGCTGTCGACTGTTTGGCAAACATGTGTTTTCACTCCAGCATGTGTGTGTCAGGCATTTTGTGTGTGTCAGGCATTTTGTGTGTGTCAGGCATTTTGTGTGTGTCAGGCATTTTGTGTGTGTCAGCCATTTTATGTGTGTCAGCCATTGCTGTGTGGTTCCACAAATGTTAGCGTGTCAAAGTGCTGACCACTGACACCACTATTTCACTTTGTACCGCATGCCTTTTGTGGAACCACACAGCCCAGCATGACTTATTGCTGGGCTGTGTGGTTCCACAAATTTTCTTGGAAAACAAATGAACATGAGTGTCTTTACTTTAATACTTTTTTTTTTTTTTCCCCCACAGATATCTACAGTATATACACAAGAAAAGAATGTAACGAAGAACAAACTACTTTTTTGTTTTAATTAACTTTCAAACTTTATTTAAAAAAAAACACCTTTTTTTTCTTCAATAAACTTTTAAAAATAGAAGTTTCCTGTGGTTTTTATTAAAATATGAAATGCAAGATGCCTAACCAAGTTGTTTTACATACAGTATACCACTCTTAATTGAATTCCCATCATACAGTAGTACTAATTTATACAGTACAGGAAGTTGGGAATACAAACATTGGAAACCACGTCATGTTTATTTTAAGAAACACTTTATTTACGGACAAAATCATTTGGAACATGTAACATCACACATACTGTACTGTATTGTAATAAAGCCAACATCACACATACTGTACGGTACTTTAATCAAAAGGTAACAGCACAAATACAGTAACAATATCAACTTTAACATTTTTATAATTTATTTTTTTGTGGTGGTGGTGCGGGGTAATGGTTTTTGTACTTTATTTTTAGGTTTTGCTTTTTTGAATTATTTTTCGTTTTTGTCTTTTGCTTTTTAACACTGTCGCATACGGACACCAGAATAGAGGACTGACAACAGCAGCCCCTGGATGGAAACGCAGCCCAAGGCCCCAGATGGACACAGCACAATGGACTCGGCTGCTACTGGATAGATACAGCAGCGCCCCAAAAATCAACAGGAATAAAAGGGGCAACTTGTAACAGGCCCTTACATTACCAGGAATGTGGTGAGCCAAGTTCATGCACTCCCCTTTGAGTAACCGAGCTGCTCCAAGTGGATTCAGCACAGTGCATGCAGCCCCAGAAAATGTACAGGTCATACAGGTACATTGACACAATTTTTTAGCTTCAGCTGTGTGAAGCTGATGTGCTGAAGCTAGGAGGTAGGTAATGATCTGGTTTCATCATAGTCGAGCTTCCAAGTCATTTTCCTCTTCGTTCTCAGCACAGAGTTTATGGTATCCCTTATCTTCCTCTTTTCTGGATCACCAATCCTCACGCGGCGTTCACACCTAGCCATGATGTCATGTACCAGATTTTTGGGCAGCGGAAGTTTGCCCTTGGAACCATCAAAGTTCACACGATTGGCCCACGTCAAGTATTTGTCGTACCGTACATGGTGCTGGAACAGAGAATATGCATATTTCTGAATATGTCCATTTGAAGCTCTGTACAGATGGTCGTCCAGGGAAGTTGAGATGACAGCCAGGGCAATATTGTTCAGAGAGCCTCCGAATGTATTGCGAAGTGGCCTGTGAGCAGGTGTGCTGGTCATCATTGGTGTTCCTGGCAACAGCACACTTGAATCCAGGCCTCTGCGGTCGTCCAGCCCTCTGCGGTCCTCCAGGCCTCCTCTGCGGTCCTCCAGGTCTCTTCTGCGGTCCTCCTGGTCTCTTCTGCGGTCCTCCAGGTCTCTTCTGCGGTCCTCCAGGCCTCCTCTGCGGTCGTCCAAGTCGCTGACTTCGTCCAGTCCGCTGCTGTGGTCCAGGCCTCTGCGGTCCTCCAGGCCTCCTCTGCGGTCCTCCAGGCCTCCTCTGCGGTCCTCCAGGCCTCCTCTGCGGTCCTCCAGGCCTCCTCTGCGGTCCTCCAGGTCTCTTCTGCGGTCCTCCAGGCCTCCTCTGCGGTCCTCCAGGCCTCCTCTGCGGTCCTCCAGGCCTCCTCTGCGGTCCTCCAGGCCTCCTCTGCGGTCCTCCAGGTCTCTTCTGCGGTCCTCCAGGCCTCCTCTGCGGTCCTCCAGGCCTCCTCTGCGGTCCTCCAGGTCTCTTCTGCGGTCCTCCAGGCCTCCTCTGCGGTCCTCCAGGCCTCCTCTGCGGTCCTCCAGGCCTCCTCTGCGGTCCTCCATGTTTCCTCTGCGGTCCTCCAGGCCTCTGTGGTCGTCCAGGCCTCCTCTGCGTTCGCCCAAGTCGCTGACTTCGTCCAGTCCGCTGCTGTGGTCCAGGCCTCTGCGGTCCTCCAGGTCTCTTCTGCGGTCCTCCAGGTCTCTTCTGCGGTCCTCCAGGCCTCCTCTGCGTTCGCCCAAGTCGCTGACTTCGTCCAGTCCGCTGCTGTGGTCCAGGCCTCTGCGGTCCTCCAGGTCTCTTCTGCGGTCCTCCAGGTCTCTTCTGCGGTCCTCCAGGTCTCCTCTGCGGTCCTCCAGGCCTCCTCTGCGGTCCTCCAGGCCTCCTCTGCGGTCCTCCAGGCCTCCTCTGCGGTCCTCCAGGCCTCCTCTGCGGTCCTCCATGCCGCTGACTTCGTCCAGTCCGCTGCGGTCCTCCAGGCCTCCTCTGCGGTCCTCCAGGCCTCCTCTGCGGTCCTCCAGGCCTCTTCTGCGGTCCTCCAGGCCTCCTCTGCGGTCGTCCAAGTCGCTGACTTCGTCCAGTCCGCTGCTGCGGTCCCCCAGGCCTCCTCTGCGGTCGTCCAGGCCTCCTCTGCGGTCGTCCAGGCCTCCTCTGCGGTCGTCCAGGCCTCCTCTGCGGTCCTCCAGGCCTCTTCTGCGGTCCTCCAGGCCTCCTCTGCGGTCGTCCAAGTCGCTGACTTCGTCCAGTCCGCTGCTGCGGTCCCCCAGGCCTCCTCTGCGGTCGTCCAGGCCTCCTCTGCGGTCCTCCAGGCCTCCTCTGCGGTCCTCCAGGCCTCCTCTGCGGTCCTCCAGGCCTCCTCTGCGGTCCTCCATGCCGCTGACTTCGTCCAGTCCGCTGCGGTCCTCCAGGTCTCCTCTGCGGTCGTCCAGGCCTCCTCTGCGGTCGTCCAGGCCTCCTCTGCGGTCCTCCAGGCCTCCTCTGCGGTCCTCCAGGCCTCCTCTGCGGTCCTCCAGGCCTCCTCTGCGGTCCTCCAGGCCTCCTCTGCGGTCCTCCAGGCCTCCTCTGCGGTCCTCCATGCCGCTGACTTCGTCCAGTCCGCTGCGGTCCTCCAGGCCTCCTCTGCGGTCCTCCAGGTCTCCTCTGCGGTCCTCCAGGCCTCCTCTGCGGTCCTCCAGGCCTCCTCTGCGGTCCTCCAGGCCTCCTCTGCGGTCCTCCAGGCCTCGGTCGTCCAGGCCGCTGACTTGAACCGCTTGGTGGTGTGTTGCAATGATGGTGCGGCAAACTCCAACTTGCCATTCTTCCCTCGTTTGTTCAATGACTTTCTTCATGGCTTCTACCATCTGTTCCTTTATGCCTTCTTTAAGGCCAGCCACATCGGTCTGCAGCTGATTGACCTGTCCACCAACTTCTGACTCCATATTGGTCACCTTACTGAGTAGCTCCTTTAGTAAAACAGGACAGGTACACTGGCAGTCCTGCACTTTGGTGTTCACATCTGTGAAATGCAACCTTCTTCGTGGTGAATGTGTCATGTCTTCTTGTCCAGGGGTGGCTACATGGTCCAAAAAAGAAGCTTCCTGATGCAGCGTGTTTGTCACGTCCTCTAGCACCGGTATTTCCAGATTCATTGGCTGAACACTGTGATCTGCAGGAGATGGAACAATTACATCATTTGCCACACCACATATCATCTCCAACGTATTATTCTTTGCCTTGGCATTTTTTCGTGGTTTCACCACATTTTCTTTCTGAGCCGCCTTGGCAGTTTTCTTCTTCTTTTGTGGGACTAATGCAGCAAGTTTCTGTGCCACTGATGGGTGGGTTTTGGCACTCCCGTAAAATCTGGTAGTCTGCATTCTTTGTCTTTTGTCTAAAAATATAAAAACCACAATAAGAAAACATGTAAAGCACAGCATGCTAAAAATAGCAAACAACTGTACATTTTCAAATAAAGTGCACAACAGTAAAGTGCAAATACTGTACAGTATTTGCCTTTTTTCCCTGTGCCTCCCAACAAGAACCTCTGCAGGAGGGACAGAATGCTCTGTTACGGACTTCAGTTTAAATATACAGTATGATTACCATCACCTGTGCGAACAACTATACTGTACAGTAGTTACTGTATTTGATAAGATAGGTGTTTCACCACAAGTGATAGCAATCATTCAGTACTACTGCACATACCTGTAGTACACCGGGATAAGCAAGGTCTATGTACATTACGTTATACCGAGCTGGATCGCTTAGCAACCTGACAAAATGGCCACCGACCGTGAACTCCCAGCACGTGGCAGCGCTTGGATATGGAGTGAGATACAGTATGGTACAGTCCAGGGGCAATGCTGAAGGAGCGTCACAATCCCCTAGCTCAATTACTAGAGCCATCTTAACAGCAGTGTGGGCCCCTGGACACAGCAATGCACTGGGGCCCCTACCCACTCACCAGCGGAAGGGGTGGGGGGAGCTATCAGCGGCAGCTTTGATGCTCCGCGGGGGATAGGGGGGGTTCTATCTTTCGCTCAGTATGTACAGTAGGACCTGGAGAAATAATTTCTGCTAATTATTCCTTTACTGCACAGATGGGGCAGGAAGGAGAACACTAAACTGTAGAAGGGGGCATTGTGCTGAATGAAGGGGCCCTGGTACATGACTTCCAGGGTGGTAGGGGGTGTTTAATACACAGGGGAGGAGTGGATAATGGAGTGGGCTTAATATTAGTGTTATGGACTGCAATTAGTTTCCTGTATGAAACAGATACAGTACAGTAAATAACCCTCCTTGGAAGTGCATGGGCCCTGTGAGACTTACAGTAGTGTACAGCATAAGGGTCGACTGACATGATGTACAAGCATTACATACAGTACATGTCAGTACTGTATGTAAATTCTTCAATTATTGCCTAACAACAATGCTGCTTACTGTATATTAAATACTGTAGGCCTAGAAATGTGCATCTCAATATAGTAGTTAAAAACACAGGGGCCTATGTGGATAAGCGAGTTCTATGCACACTAAAAATGGCCACCGACCGTGAACCCCCAGCACGTGGCAGCGCTCGGATATGTAGTGAGATACAGTATGGCATACATTTCACAGTTCAGGGGGCAATGCTGAAGGAGCGTCACAATCCCCTAGCTCAATTACATTGGGATAAGCGAGGTCTATGCACATTACGGTATACCGAGCTGGATCGCTTAGCAACCTGACAAAATGGCCGCCGACCGTGAACTCCCAGCACGTGGCAGCGCTCGGATATGTAGTGAGATACAATATGGCATACATTTCACAGTTCAGGGGGCAATGCTGAAGGAGCGTCACAATCCCCTAGCTCAATTACATTGGGATAAGCGAGGTCTATGCACATTACGGTATACCGAGCTGGATCGCTTAGCAACCTGACAAAATGGCCGCCGACCGTGAACTCCCAGCACGTGGCAGCGCTCGGATATGTAGTGAGATACAATATGGCATACATTTCACAGTTCAGGGGGCAATGCTGAAGGAGCGTCACAATCCCCTAGCTCAATTACATTGGGATAAGCGAGGTCTATGCACATTACGGTATACCGAGCTGGATCGCTTAGCAACCTGACAAAATGGCCGCCGACCGTGAACTCCCAGCACGTGGCAGCGCTCGGATATGTAGTGAGATACAATATGGCATACATTTCACAGTTCAGGGGGCAATGCTGAAGGAGCGTCACAATCCCCTAGCTCAATTACATTGGGATAAGCGAGGTCTATGCACATTACGGTATACCGAGCTGGATCGCTTAGCAACCTGACAAAATGGCCGCCGACCGTGAACTCCCAGCACGTGGCAGCGCTCGGATATGTAGTGAGATACAATATGGCATACATTTCACAGTTCAGGGGGCAATGCTGAAGGAGCGTCACAATCCCCTAGCTCAATTACATTGGGATAAGCGAGGTCTATGCACATTACGGTATACCGAGCTGGATCGCTTAGCAACCTGACAACATGGCCGCCGACCGTGAACTCCCAGCACGTGGCAGCGCTCGGATATGTAGTGAGAGATGGTATACATTTTAAAATACAGTACACCGGGATAAGTTGTACAGGCCATGGAGCAATGCACAGGGACATTCATCATTTACGTACAGTATATAAATAATTGTAAACCGTAAATGAAAGAATTACCGGTCAAATACTGTATGACGAAACTGTGTCAATGAGCTGGAACAGTATGGCCTGTGAAGAAGTTTTCGAAGGCAGAAACGGAGAGCAAATTATCAGGAGATTTCTGAAAGGTCGGAGAAGATCCACACAGCAAGTCTGCCTACGAGGAAACAGATTTGCAAAGTGGGTAGCGGGCGGTGACTGAGACGCTCTTTTATTCACATTCAAAAGTACCTGTACAGTATGCTCTGTGATTGGTGTAAGGATGAATGCGCCTATATTGGCACCAATCACAGCGGTAAGAATTCCTTTTGTGTGAATGTGAATAAAAGAGCGTCTCAGTCACCGCCCCGCTACCCACTTTGCAAAGCTGTTTCCTCGTAAGCAGACTTGCTGTGTGGATCTTCTCCGACCTTTCAGAAATCTCCTGATAATTTGCTCTCCGTTTCTGCCTTCGAAAACTTCTTCACAGGCCATACTGTTCCAGCTCATTGACACAGTTTCGTCATACAGTATTTGACCGGTAATTCTTTCATTTACGGTTTACAATTATTTATATACTGTACGTAAATGATGAATGTCCCTGTGCATTGCTCCATGGCCTGTACAACTTATCCCGGTGTACTGTATTTTAAAATGTATACCATCTCTCACTACATATCCGAGCGCTGCCACGTGCTGGGAGTTCACGGTCGGCGGCCATGTTGTCAGGTTGCTAAGCGATCCAGCTCGGTATACCGTAATGTGCATAGACCTCGCTTATCCCAATGTAATTGAGCTAGGGGATTGTGACGCTCCTTCAGCATTGCCCCCTGAACTGTGAAATGTATGCCATATTGTATCTCACTACATATCCGAGCGCTGCCACGTGCTGGGAGTTCACGGTCGGCGGCCATGTTGTCAGGTTGCTAAGCGATCCAGCTCGGTATACCGTAATGTGCATAGACCTCGCTTATCCCAATGTAATTGAGCTAGGGGATTGTGACGCTCCTTCAGCATTGCCCCCTGAACTGTGAAATGTATGCCATATTGTATCTCACTACATATCCGAGCGCTGCCACGTGCTGGGGGTTCACGGTCGGTGGCCATTTTTAGTGTGCATAGAACTCGCTTATCCACATACTGTAGGCCCCTGTGTTTTTAACTACTATATTGAGATGCACATTTCTAGGCCTACAGTATTTAATATACAGTAAGCAGCATTGTTGTTAGGCAATAATTGAAGAATTTACATACAGTACTGACATGTACTGTATGTAATGCTTGTACATCATGTCAGTCGACCCTTATGCTGTACACTACTGTAAGTCTCACAGGGCCCATGCACTTCCAAGGAGGGTTATTTACTGTACTGTATCTGTTTCATACAGGAAACTAATTGCAGTCCATAACACTGAAGTTGTATTTTCAGTACTGTACAGTATACAATACTTAAATTTGAACATCAGGTACTGGATAGTAAACATGTACAGTATTAACTTCTATCATAAAACTCTTATGCATTTTCAGATGTGTAAATTTTAGACTACAGTATTCACAAATGTTTTCTCTCCATACAGGAATTATAGTTGGACAACATGCCAGTAACTATCAACAAAACGATGAGCAAGATAATCGCCAACATGAAAAAAGAAAATAAAACCATCAAAGAGATCCATGCATGGCTCAAGGAAAGTGGCATTATAGTCACTTTAGAAACGGTGCGCTATCATGCATTCGAGAGAACAACGCCCAGATTTGTATTTCCTACAAAATGCACATGGTACGTACTGTACACTACTGTAATGTTTAAATGACTTGCTTTATACCATAAACAATTTTTTTGAAATAAAATAAAAACTTCATCAATTGTAACTGTGATTGTGCTGTTCATGAATTCATATTTTTCATACTGTATTGTACTGTAGGAGAGTGCAACAAATTGTGGAGGAACTAACTCGTGAGGATGATGAGCGTACTGCTCTGCAAATAAAACGAATTCTCCATTCCAAGTATGACCTGGACATATCGGCCACCAGCATCAGAAGGATGCGACGGAAAATGGGATGGACCTTTGGCGCAACAAGGTAAAATACTGAAAGCAGTATAAACCATACAGTAAATGCACTGTTAATAATCCCTTGATACGTGATATAATAATGCCATAAATCATTATACAGAGTGTGTACTTTATACTATATACAGTATGTGTGTGTATATACTGTATATACAGTATTCTATCCCAAAAGAGATACCTACTGTATAGGCACTCAGAGACAGCAATGAAGCATTGCCGGCTTATTGTGATGATTACATACTGTATACTGTGTGTGTGTGTTTGTGTGTATGTACAGTATGTATATATATATTACTCTGTATGTAACTTAATGTACTGTATGTACAGTTTAATGTATACAGTAGGTATATAATACAGTATACTGCACATACAGTCTACTGTATATACAGTAATCTGTAAATCTGTAATTTCATAACTGTATCTGATTTCATTATTTTTGGCTCTTCACAGGATATCTCCAATGATAAGAGATGTGAATAAAGAAAAGAGAGTGGAACAGGCACGGCGATGGATTGAGAGTGGTGAAACATTTGATGATGTCATTTTCACAGATGAATCGTCTGTTGCCCTTGAGCGGTTCTCCAGAATGTCATTCAGGAAACGTAACCATATCTCTTTAAAACCACGCCCAAAGCATCCATTGAAAATCCATGTATGGGGAGGCATATCACGATTAGGAGCTGGTCCCCTATTATTTTTCGAAGGTACAGTACAGTACTATACTTTATTCTGTGCCTGTGTTCTGTAAAAATACATGTTGTACTGTAGAGTACGTGTAACTGCACAATAAAAGGAGTTGCTTATTAATGAACAACATTTTTTGATTTCTGTAGGAATCATGGATAAGAAATATTTCCAAGAAACAATAGTAGAGAAATGTATGGTGCCATTTGTGAATAAATATTACCCAACTCACCATAGGATATTCCAAGACAATGATCCTAAACACTCCGCCTCAGCCAAATTTATGGAAGAGAAAGGTATGAATTGGGAACGCACACCACCAGAGTGAGTATTCTTTCAACAGTGTACAAGTAAAATTTTGGATAGCACTCTAGTACTGTAAAAAAAATTTTTGTTTAATAAACAGTACAATATTGTATGTTTAATTTTCTCTATTTACTGTAATGTACTGTAATTAATTTTTTCTATACGCTTTTTTTTTTTTTTTTAATTAGATCACCAGACATGAACCCAATCGAATTAGTGTGGGCTCAATTGAAGAGGTACGTTAGGAGTGTTGCAAAGCCAACAACAAAACAGCAACTGGTGGATGGGATAAAGAAATTTTGGCTAGAAGTACTCACACCTGAACATTGTAATAATTATATAAATCACCTGTATAAAGTATTACCTGTTGTAGTTGAAAGAAATGGTCAAGCCACAAATATGTAGTTCTGTATTTTCTGTTTAAAATTTTAAATTGGTGCATTATTAAAAAAAATGATAAAATTGCCTTTGTCTGATTATTGCATAAACTAATGTAGAATATTATACAGTAGTAATGTTATTGATGTGTACTGTATGAACAGTTATTTTCAGTTTTATAAGTCCTGAATAAGAGTACTGTACATTTTGATCAGTGCAGTACATGGAATCGGATGTTGTAATACTTTATTTTTACATTAATATTGATGTTTTTCCAATAAATATTCAATTTTACAGTATGGTACGGTACAGTACATGAGGGTACCTGTACAGTATGATACGTCATTATGGGGGAGAAATACTGTATCCACTAAATGTACAGTAAAATGTTTTTTTCTTATTACAAACACACAAATGCATCTCAGATGGAAATATGCTATACTCAGCAGACAGCTTATGGTGACAGAACTTCCCTACTGTATCCCCACCCATAGTCGTGGTATATTTTAGATTGCCTAATGAGACACTCCTGCAGCATTGCCAATGATTCATGTAAAACCTGTGTGCAAACAGTATCTGTATTGAATGCAAAGTACAGTAAGAGTACAGTATACAGTATTATCAGAGCCAAACCTGACCAACATGATGCCCTAGGCTAGATTTTGGCTGATGCCCTCTTGCACAGATGCTACGTAGTTCCGCCTCTAACCCTGCACCCCTTTCCCAGCACCATCACCCATTTTGGCGCTCCTACCCCCTATAATCTAAATAAGAACAATGTGCACATTTAGTGCCAACCCAAAACAGTGTACAGTATGTTCTTGCTGGGAAGGGGCATGGTAACACAATAATACCCGAAGATGAAATGACACAACACAGTACTGCAACTTTATTCACATTATATCATGCAGTGGTGTCTCTTATTCTCATGACATCATATCATAGTACCACATTACTCCTAACAGTAATGCCCCTTATTCACATTACACCCCACCACATTCATCTTTATTTACATTAGACCACAGGTTCTCAAACTCAGTCCTCAGGACCCCACACAGTGCAGGTTTTGCAGGTCTCACAGAATCACAAGTGAAAAAATTAGCTCCACCTACTGTATGGACCTTCTAAAATGTGTCAGTTAGTAATGAATACATCTGTGCACTTGCTGGTTTACCTGCAAAACATGCACTGTGTGGGGTCCTGAGGACCAAGTTTGAGAACCACTGCATTAGACCATGCAGTAGTGCCCTTTCCTTATGTTACACCAGAAAATATTGTAGTACACCTTATACACATACAGTACAGTAATGCCACACATTAGTAATGCATTTCATATTTCAATTTTCTGATTTAATTTCATAGAGCCGCAGTCACTCACAGAATATAGGCATGTACTGTAGCATCTCATTTTATTCTGCAGAAGCTGATTATTCCCGTTTGGCTAGTTTGCCGCCTCTGTACAGTATATCACAATAGAAAAAAGTTATAGTGTCAGTGAAAAAAGCACCTCATGACAGATACTGTACACAAGCTCATGTCTAAATACTGTATACTGTAAGCAGTGACATTAAGGGGTACAGTACTGTATATGCAATTGCAGTCGAATTCCGGAAGGAATACGGAAAAAATGGACACGGGATCCCCCATCTTTTTAGAACCAGCACCGGGCTCTGCGCCTGGTCCTGGTGCAAAAAATAAGGGGGACAAAAAAAGCGTAGGGGTTCCCCATATTTTTTGAATCAGCACTGGGCTCCACTAGCTGGACAGATAATGCACAGCCGGGGGAGACTTTTATACAGGTCCCTGCGGCCATGGAATTAAATACCCAACTAGTCACACCTGGCCGGAGTACCCTGGAGGAGTGGGGGCCCCTTAAATCAAGGGGACCCCCCTCCAGCCACTCGATTATCTCTATCACCCCTGTGTATTGTAGCTAGGGGATTGTGACGCTCCTTCAGCATTGCCCCGTAGCCTGCAAAATCTGTGCTGTTATTTGCTCCATAGCTGAGTGCCTCCTAGGAGCTACTGTAGGAGTCACAGGCGGTAGCCATTTCAATTGAGTCTGCCCTGCTATAGAATTGTACAGGTATGTGTACATTACCGTACGGTGCATAGAACCTTTACAGTAGAAACTCTCCTGCAGCTTTGGCCTGCTTTACTGTATGTACTGTAAAACTTGTGTTTTGTCAGTTTGCTATGCGACCGAGCCCGGTGTAACGTACAGTACTGTAATGTGCATAGACCTCGCTTACAGTATCTCTGTGTATTTTGGCTAGGGGATTGTGACGCTCCTTCAGCATCGCCCCGTAGCCTGCACAGCTTATGCCATTTCTCATTCCATACCCAACTGCTGCCTGCCACGAGGTGGGGGTTCAGGAGGTGGGGGTTCATGGGTAGTGGTCGTTTTGACAGTGTGCTATGCGATTGAGTCCGGTGTACCGTAATACTGTATGCAATCCTACAGTAGCTTATCCCTCCCCTGTGTATTTTGGCTAGGGGATTGTGACGCTCCTTCAGCATTGCCCCATAACCTGCACAAGGGTTCAGGGGCGGCGGCCATTTTGCCAGTGTGCTACAGTATGTCATCGAGTCCGATGTACCATAATATGCATACTGTGTATTTTAGCTAGGGGATTGTGACGCTCCTTCAGCATTGCCCCATAGTCTGTACAATCTGGACTATTACTTGCTCCGTAGCCTAGGGCCTCTGTGGGGCAAGGAGTCATAGGTGGTAGCCATTTCTATTCAGTCTGCCCAGCTACAGAATTGTATGTGTACTGTGTACGGAGCATAGTACCTTAACCTGCATAGAACCTGCACATTATGGTACACCGGACTCGATCGCATAGAACCGCTCATGCAGCTACTGTATGCCCTGGTTTACAGTATGTGAATAAAAAAAATAATAAAGTGTCTGAAAAAAACTACAGTAACATGCATTCGTACTTAAGGAATCGAACCCTGGACTCTGAGTATAGGAAGCGAAACACTTCACCACTTCACCGCAGACAAATGTATAAATCCGTTGGTTTTGATTATGCTGTAATGGCTACGGGATTAGGACGATAACACTGTAGAAAATTCCTAATCTTGAGAGGCAATAGTGAACTTGTAACACACATCCATTTGCGACAGTGTACACTACTGGTTTTACAGTACTGTGTTTTGTCTGCGGGACTTGGACGCTCACATACAGTATTCATAAAGTATTGTAGATGGATCATATACTGTATGCTGTACTACTGTATTTGCGTCGGTGTCGTACTGTATATACTGTACAGTACTGTATTAAATAATGCAGCGTAATGAGTACAGTATTTGCTGTATGCAGCGTAATGAGACGCCTTAGTAAAGTAGTCCTTATTATGTATGTCAGTATTGTATTTTACGGGAGACCACACGCATGCGCAGTGGTGATTGTAAAAAGCGACATCTGGTGGCTGATCGCAGGTATTACACGTAAAGGTAACGCCAAACGTCAAATGTCTGTCTCCGTGCGATTAGATAGCCTCTCTGTGGCTAGGCGCGCCTCGCTACGCCACAGTACGCTGCGTATGGTCGAACGGGACAACCGCCGCGGCCACTCAAGATAAAGGTGGCTACATCTGTAGGTGTAGGGAGTTGGAAATGAAAAGGTCATGAGTGGGGACCAGTTTGTTACAAACAGATCTGGCATTCCAGAGGGCACAGGATAGGGGGTATGAGTTTGTGGGAGATATGTGAATTAGATTTTCAGGGTTGCTGTAGCAATGAGGTGGGATTAACTTTGAGGGCAGGGATGATGAGAGAGTAGTGATGGTACGGGTGCCTGAGCTAGGAGGGGAAACTACAGGAGGTGGGCAGGGAGGGAGGTCAGTGTGATGTGGATGGGGGTGTGGGGAGGTGACAGGGAAGGGAGAGAGGGAGCAGGGCTGAGTTGTGGGGTAGCAGGACCATGGGGCAGAGGTGAATGAAAGTGGGGTAACAGGAAAGGTGGGGGAAGGAAACAGAGGGATGGAGGGGAGACAGAGGAGGGGAGAGAGGAGGAGGTGGAGGAGACTAGTGGGGGAAGGATAAAGATACATTATTAGGTAGACACTGAGTGATGTGGGGAGTATAAGAAAACCTTGACATAGTGTTAAGTAGGTAAATAGGTTGAAGTAGTGGAAGTACTGTAGGAGAGGAGACTGTAAGGCAATCCGAGCAGAAGAATTGCAGAAATGCAGGTGAGAAAAGCAGTGTAGGCTCAAGGGGTGTAGATTTAGTATGAAATGAGTCAAAAGCGTAGATAAAGTGGGTGCAGAAATGTATTTGGAGTGTAAGAAATGAAAGGATTGTGAGAGGTTTAAGAAGCAATGGTAATTATGTTAGATGTTTTAAGTGTTTGCAGGTAAAATTGCATTGGTGCAGCTGTGCTTAAAAAACAAAATTACAATAATACAGATACAGGCATTTGTAGGTGAAATGGATGGTTTATGAAATGTCCAAGTAAGGTAGTTCTGTGCTATGTAATCAGATGCAACAATCAGGAGGTGAGTGATCTGAGGAGTAAGTGACTCACATTTCTTATTAGTTCTTCAGTTTTCTTTGTTTTGTTAGATTGGTGTGCTTCTGTTTTCCTTCTTTTTCACTTCGATTGAACGCTGATTGAACACTGCTGTTATGTGTCAATTTTATCACGCTTTGATAAAAATGCACGCTTAGATCAATAAATGCACAGCCTACACCATTGGACTTAAGTAGAAGACTATCGGTGTATGTCCATTTGTCAGCGCGTGTATATATAGATGCAGGTGCTTGTATGTTGGTGTATGTCCAGGTGTCAGCATGTGTATGTATAGATGCAGGTGTGGGAATGTTGGTGTATGTCCAGGTGTCAGGGCGTGTATGTATGGATATTAGGTGTGGGTACATCAGTGTATGTCCAGGTGTTAGCGCATGTATGTATAGATGCAGGATAATAATCACACAGCGTGCCCCCCACCAACCACAAACCTCCCCCACCCCCCTGTATGACATAAACACCGCTAATTCCACTTACACACAATAATTTCAGTTTGCGACCAGGAGCCGGCAATGTATGTGCACCCAAATGAAGCCACTGTACATGCCCTGCAGGCTGCTATGTACTGCACAGGTGCAACAAATGTAAATGCCCTATCTTTAAAATGGGGCATATTTTACTAAATTAAAAAAACCTGTAACTTTCTGTAAAACCTTAACCTCAAAAGGCACTACACTAACATCGGGGTGTAGAGTTGGATCTTGATCCAAGGCACCAACAGGCTAAAGCTTTGACTGTTCCCAGGATGCCTTGCACCGCCTCCTCTATAACCCTGCCCAGTGGCGTAACTAGACCTTTGTGGGCCCCATAGCAAAATTCTGAATGGGCCCACCAGCACTCAACAAGAATGAGTGGCGTTTGGGGTCAGAAAAGTAGAGGGGAAGGGGTCTGACAGAGTAGGGGGCAGGACATGAATGAATAGAAACTGAGGTGTCCATTATATAAAGAAATACAGTATGTGTGTCTGTGTGTATATCACACACACACACACATATAAGGGAAATTCAAATGCCCTCAATTATTGCGCCCATTACACTCTGGTTTAGGTGCACAAAGCACCTAAACCTGAATAAAGTAATGGGCGCGATCATGAAAAGACACCGTTTGGTTGCCCAAATGGGTCTCTTTGCACACATTTCAGCTTGTTTCCCCTGGGGGTAGCGAGCTGAAATAAACATGTCGCACCCGTTGGCAGCAACATTAGAATAGCTGCTGATGGGCACGATTGAGGGAGGAAAGGGACATTTGAATCCAGCCCATAGATGCAATGTGAATATGTAATTTGTACCTTCCTATCTTAAAATGTATATAGTAGTGTTTACACTAGAGGTCTTTCCGAACCCCCTAATCCTAACATTGTAATTTGCTTTAGGGCGCACCTCCAATTAGTCTAGTGTTTCGTATTTTCACATTAAATACTTTCTTGCATTGGTTGGTTAAAGATTAGATCGTATATTTTTCTAGATATAGCTGTGCATAGTCTACAAGGCTACATGCTTCTCCCCTAACTAGAGATGTGCAGCGGGCATTTTTCGTGTTTCATGTTTTGGTTTTGGTTTCGGATCCGCAGTTGTGTTTTGGATACGGACGCGTTTTGGCAAAACCACCCTTTCGGGTTTTGTATTCGGGTGATTTTTTTTTAAAACCTCAAACAGCTAAAATCATAGAATTTGGGGGTAATTTTGATCCTATAGTATTAAGCTCAATAACCATAATTTCTACTCCTTTCCAGTCTATTCTGAACACCTCACACCTCCCAATATTATTTTTAGTCCTAAAATTTGCACCAAGGTCCCTGGATGACTAAGCTAAGCGACCCAAGTGGGCAGCACAAACACCTGGCCCATCTAGGAGTGGCACTGCAGTGTCAGACAGGATGGCACTTAAAAAAATAGCCCCAAACAGCACATGATGCAAAGATAAATAAAAAAAGAGGCGCAAGATGAAATTGTAGTGTGTCTCTCCTGCTCAGTGTCAGTTCTCAGTAGTATCCTCATCAGTGCTCAGTATCACTGCTCATTGTCTTGTGCTGCAATGTGGTGCTCAGTATACTAGAGTACATTACTAATAGTCCAGTGCTGCATCTTGCTGCTCAGTGTCAGTTCTAGTATCCTCATCAGTGCTCAGTATCACTGCTCATTGTCTTGTGCTGCATTGTGGTGCTCAGTATACTACAGAACATTACTAATAGTCCAGTGCTGCATCTGGCTGCTCAGTGTCAGTTCTAGTAATCTCATCAGTGCTCCGTATCACTGCTCATTGTCTTGTGGTGCTCAGTATACTACAGTACATTACTAATACTCCAGTGTCTTGTGCCGCATATGGCTGCTGTAGGGTGCTGTGGTAGTGTCCTGTCACTGTGCATATGTCATCATTCCAGTCACAGTGATATCTGGTATCTATCTAGTGGTATCTAATTCCAGACATTACCACCGTCTAATTCCAGATATATCACTGGCATATAATTCCACACATTAAAAAATGGAGAACAAAAAGGTGGAGGGTAAAATAGGGAAAGATCAAGATCCACTTCCACCTAGTGCTGAAGCTGCTGCCACTAGTCAAGGCAGAGACAATTCAATGCCATCAACATTATGTAATGATTATACGATACATTATATATCATATCATTGTATGGTTGTAAAATACAACTTAAAAACTTTAATGAATAAATACATAAAGTAGCTTTTATGTAACCTTTTTAAACCTATTAGCATAGACCGAATCTCATCGTGTGTATAGGCCTTTAGTTCAACAACAGCATGGGACCAGTTAGTGTGTTTTGACCACTGCACAGCACCTGGTGTTATATAGTAAGCACCACTATGGCATAGTATACAGCATTATGGGCCTGATATGAGTGTGACCAGCGGTGATGTGGAATGCAGTAGGAGGTGCTGTTTAGCAAGCACCACTTCTATATTCACCATGCAGTATATTGTGTGAATATAGAAGTGTTGGCTGTGTTATGTATTAGAGTAATTATTGCAGCTCCCAGCTAAAATTGCAACAATGTAATTTAGTGACAAGCTGCAGAGATTAACCCTTTCTGTGGCTGCTGCACAACCTCTATTCATATCGCTGAATTCAATTAGGGAGATGTTCTCACCCCGCGAGCAAGCGCAGGTATATGCCACACTTAAATGTATGGGTATGGTCTCCATAAAATGAGCGTAGCCTTGCAGGCAAAGACTACCTTACACCCTAGTTCTTGACCCTGCACCAACAGACCTCGGCCACCACAGGGAAAAAAGTACAGTAATTTCCACCATGTTAAGCCCCACACATTAATGCCCTTTGGAACATATTATGTCACTCACCACAATATCTGTGATACACTATGCCCTACAGTAAAGCTTCTAATTACTTTTACAAAAACTGCTCAACGCCAAGAGTTTCACGTGCTGGGTGTCATGCTCATTGCCAGGGGTTTCACTCTCTGGGTGTCATGCTCATTGCCAGGGGGAACGCAGTAGGAGGTGTTATATAGTAAGCACCACTATGGCATAGTATATAGCATTATATATATTGTGAGCACTGGTGATGTTGAGTGCAGTAGAGCTGCTGCTGGGTAATTACAATTTACTACAACCACCAATATATTCTGCTGCACTATATATATGCAAAGCTCATTCTGCTGGGTAATTACAGTTGACTACAACCACCAATATATTCTGCTGCACTATATCTATATTTGCAAAGCTAATTCTGCTGGGTAATTACAATTGACTACAACCACCAATATATTCTGCTGCACTATATCTATATATGCAAAGCTAATTCTGCTGAGTAATTACAATTGACTACAACCACCAATATATTCTGCTGCACTATATCTATATATGCAAAGCTAATTCTGCTGGGTAATGCAAATTGAAACATTAATGCATAGTATGTGATTTTTAAGTACTTTTTTAAAGTTTTGAATGATATAGACCCAGTTTAATCTTTGTGGAATGCCTGGTTGTTGTTTTTAAGGTAATTTATTGCCTGGCATTTGAGGTGGGGGGGGTTTGGTTACAGATTTCAATTATTGGTTTTACTTGTAATAGTCTTCTACTTAAGTCCAATGGTGTAGGCTGTGCAAAGCCGTTTGGCTGCGCATTTATTGATCCAAGCGTGCATTTTTATCAAAGCGTGATAAAATTGACACATAACAGCAGCGTTCAATCAGCGTTAATTTATCTTCAGCTGATATCGATTGTGAATTGACGTTTCTTCTCTTCTTGTCACCTACAGTTAATTACAATTGACTACAACCACCAATATATTCTGCTGCACTATATCTATATATGCAAAGCTAATTCTGCTGGGTAAAGCAAATTGAAACATTATTGCATAGTATGTGATTTTGAAGTACTTTTTTAAAGTTTTGAATGATATAGACCCAGTTTAATCTTTGTGGAATGCCTGGTTGTTGTTTTTAAGGTAATTTATTGCCTGGCATTTGAGGGGGTGGGGTGTGGTTACAGATTTCAATTATTGGTTTCACTTGTAATAGTCTTCTACTTAAGTCCAATGATGTAGGCTGTGCAAAGCCGTTTGGCTGTGCATTTATTGATCTAAGCATGCATTTTTATCAAAGCGTGATAAAATTGACACATAACAGCAGTGTTCAATCAGCGTTAATTTATCTTCAGCTGATATCGATTGTGAATTGACGTTTCTTCTCTTCTTGTCACCTACAGGTAATTACAATTGACTACAACCACCAATATATTCTGCTGCACTATATCTATATATGCAAAGCTAATTCTGCTGGGTAATGCAAATTGAAACATTATTGCATAGTATGTGATTTTGAAGTACTTTTTTAAAGTTTTGAATGATATAGACCCAGTTTAATCTTTGTGGAATGCCTGGTTGTTGTTTTTAAGGTAATTTATTGCCTGGCATTTGAGGGGGTGGGGTGTGGTTACAGATTTCAATTATTGGTTTCACTTGTAATAGTCTTCTACTTAAGTCCAATGGTGTAGGCTGTGCATTTATTGATCTAAGCGTGCATTTTTATCAAAGCGTGATAAAATTGACACATAACAGCAGTGTTCAATCAGCGTTCAATCGAAGTGAAAAAGAAGGAAAACAGAAGCACACCAATCTAACAAAACAAAGAAAACTGAAGAACTAATAACAAATGTGAGTCACTTACTCCTCAGATCACTCACCTCCTGATTGTTGCATCTGATTACATAGCACAGAACTACCTTACTTGGACATTTCATAAACCATCCATTTCACCTACAAATGCCTGTATCTGTATTATTGTAATTTTGTTTTTTAAGCACAGCTGCACCAATGCAATTTTACCTGCAAACACTTAAAACATCTAACATAATTACCATTGCTTCTTAAACCTCTCACAATCCTTTCATTTCTTACACTCCAAATACATTTCTGCACCCACTTTATCTACGCTTTTGACTCATTTCATACTAAATCTACACCCCTTGAGCCTACACTGCTTTTCTCACCTGCATTTCTGCAATTCTTCTGCTCGGATTGCCTTACAGTCTCCTCTCCTACAGTACTTCCACTACTTCAACCTATTTACCTACTTAACACTATGTCAAGGTTTTCTTATACTCCCCACATCACTCAGTGTCTACCTAATAATGTATCTTTATCCTTCCCCCACTAGTCTCCTCCACCTCCTCCTCTCTCCCCTCCTCTGTCTCCCCTCCATCCCTCTGTTTCCTTCCCCCACCTTTCCTGTTACCCCACTTTCATTCACCTCTGCCCCATGGTCCTGCTATTCCACAACTCAGCCCTGCTCCCTCTCTCCCTTCCCTGTCACCTCCCCACACCCCCATCCACATCACACTGACCTCCCTCCCTGCCCACCTCCTGCAGTTTCCCCTCCTAGCTCAGGCACCCGTACCATCACTACTCTCTCATCATCCCTGCCCTCAAAGTTAATCCCACCTCATCGCTACAGCAACCCTGAAAATCTAATTCACATATCTCCCACAAACTCATACCCCCTATCCTGTGCCCTCTGGAATGCCAGATCTGTTTGTAACAAACTGGTCCCCACTCATGACCTTTTCATTTCCAACTCCCTACACCTACTAGCCATTACTGAAACTTAGATTACGCCCTCTGACACTACTTCTGCTGCTGCTCTCTCTGCTGGGGGCCTTACATTCACACACACACCCCGACCTGGGGGTCGCCATGGGGGTGGTGTTGGGGTCCTTTTACCTTCTAGTTACTCCTACCAACTCATACCACCAGAACCATCCCTTATATTCTCTACATTTGAGGTCCACACCATATGCCTCTTCCAACCAGTCCATCTTAGAGTAGCTGTCATTTACCGCCCCCCTGGCACTGCTTCCAAATTCATCGACAACTTGCTTCCTGAATCAAAAAGTTCCAGTACTGGTCAGGCAAAGCCTTTAACCAGGTCTGGAGAGTAACCCGCACCGAGATTTATGTATTATGTTGTGAATCTGTATATATAAAAGTATATATCACCAGTCACTTTCACTATGTCACTATTAGAAGTATATATTACTGATCACCTTCACTATGTCCACATGACAGATTAATAAAGAGCGTATCTAACATACTCTGCAGCCTGGGGATATATATTTCTCCTCACACTTTATATTAAGTAACATTACACTAATACCACACATTAAAATCACATGCACTTATTACATGATGTAATTTTTAATGGATAGTTTTTTTGCTTTTTTCACTTTGATGTTTTAATTTAGTATGGAGTGTGTCACCAAAAAATTTTTTGCACATGTATCCACGTGCACGTTATCATTATCCACATTAATTATACAGGTGTCAGAATGTGTATGTATAGATGCAGGTGTGGGAACGTCAGTGTAGGTTCAGGTGTCAGCGCGTGTGTGTATGTATAGATGCAGGTGCTTGTATGTCCAGGTGTTAGCATGTGTATGTATAGATGTTAGGTGTGGGTACATCAGTGTATGTCCAGGTGTCAGCACATGTTTGTATAGATTCACATGTGGGTAAGCCGGTGTACGTCCACGTGTCAGCATGTGTAGGTATAGATGCAGGTGTGGGTACGTTGGTGTACGTTTAGGGGTCAGCGTGTTTATGTATAGATGTTGGTGTGTGTATGTCAGTGTACGTACAGATATAGGTGTGTGTGTATGTATGTATGTATGTATGTATGTATGTATGTATATGTATAGAGGAAGGTGTGATACATACATATAACACATACATGATAGATACATACATATATCACACACACGATAGATAGATAGATAGATAGATAGATAGATAGATAGATAGATAGAACACATACATACATACAAGATAGATACATACATACATACATGATAGATACATATATATACACACACATACGATAGATAGATAGATAGATAGATAGATAGATAGATAGATAGATAGATAGATAGATAGATAGATAGATAGATACATATATATATATATATATATATCACAAACATATATGATTCATACATATATCACACACACATACATGATACATACATGAGAAAGACCTGGGATGGTGATGAGGCCAGGGCCCCCTGCTGATGTTGCGTTGAGGAAGGCAGTGATCCAGGGCGGATGCCAGTCGGGGAGAGCGCCGCGCAGCCCGGGAAAAATACTGCTGAGGAGCTACATCTGGAAGAGCCCCTGGGAGGGAGAGTGCCACATGCCCCATCCTGCGTGGCAGACTCTGCAGGCCTGCACATGGGAAGGGAGGTCTCTGGCCACACATACACATCCTTCTGCTGAAGCCCCGCTGCTGTCCCCATCAGCGCTCTCCAGCGGGGAGCGGGACCAGGATGAACCTCAACCTGTGAGAACTATCTTCATGATCAAGAGATCTCATATGCAAGATAAGTATGTGTTGGGATAGGGCTGGGGAGGGCGGCTGCTCGGGCACACCCCCGTCAAGTTAAGGAGATTTAACTGAGGAAGCACAAGGGAACTCTCGTCTGGGGACAACAACTGCAGGGAGACCACATCTTTTCAGATGAACATGGGAGGGCAGAAGGCTGCCTAATACTGAAGCACCCTCAGACATTAAACCATATGCAACAACTATTGCAAGCATTCCTGGGGGAAGGTCTGCAGCAGACGGATTTGCATACGGTGATGTCATCCAAGCAGTGGGCCAAAGTTGGCTGGAACCCTCATCTGTATATGAAAAGAGAAAAGGGGCATGCAGGGCATGGCGGCCTTTTGCGGCGCTTGTATAACCCCAAGTTTGCATTAAACACCTCCACCCTCCTTCGGTGTGGGGCTCATGTTGGCCATGCCCAAGCCCCTGAAGCATTCAAGCTGATTTCTTGCAGCAGCTGGGCACTGTAACAGCTTCAGAGCTGCTCTACAAGACAAGTAAAAGGGTGTGGGCCCTGCAGCACCACCTGTAGTTTGCATACACACATATATAGGACAGCATCTCTTATATGCCCCAGGGTCAATAAAATAGTATCCTTGTCTAGGCTATCCATCCCCTCAGATAAGGTATTTGTCCATGCCGCTACAGCACTACACACCCAGGCCGACGCAATTGCCGGTCTGAGTAAGGTACCTGAATGTGTATAAATGGACTTCAGGGTAATCTCCTGTTTGCGGTCAGCAGACTCTTTGAGGGTAGCCGTATCCTGGGACGGGAGGGCTACCTTCTTGGATAAGCGTGTTAATGCTTTGTCCACCCTAGGGGAGGCTTCCCATCGTAACCTATCCGTTGATGGGAAAGGATACGCCATAAGAATCCTTTTGGAAATCTGCAGTCTTTTATCTGCAGGAGATTCCCAAGCTTTTTCACATAACTCGTTCAGCTCGTGTGAGGGGGGAAAGGTTACCTCAGGCTTCTTTCCCTTGTACATATGTACCCTCTTGTCAGCGACAGGGGGTTCCACTGTGATGTGCAAAACATCTTTTATTGCCATAATCATAAATCGAATGGATTTTGCCAATTTTGGCTGTAACTTTGCATCATCGTAATCGACACTGGAGTCAGAATCCGTGTCGGTATCTGTGTCAACAATCTGGGATAGTGGGCGCTTATGAGACCCTGACAGTCCCTGCAACATAGGATCAGGCATGGGTTGAAACCCTGACTGTCCCAAAGCTTCTGCCTTGTCTAATCTTTTGTGCAATGAGTTTACACTAGCATTTAATACATTCCACATATCCATCCAATCAGCTGTCGGCGGAGACACCACATTCATTTGCTCCCGCTCCTCTCTAATATAGCCTTCTTCCTCAGACATGTCGACACACGTGTACCGACACACTACACACACAGGGAATGCTTTTTCTGAAGACAGTTTCCCCACAAGGCCCTTTGGAGAGACAGAGAGAGAGTATGCCAGCACACCCCCCAGCGCTATATAACCCAGGAATAAAACAGTAACTTAATGTTTGCCCAGTAGTGCTGCTGTATGTAATTTGCGAATTATGTGCCCCCCCCCACCCCTCTTTTCAACCCTCTTGTCTAACGTGGTATAAGCAGGGTAGAGTCCGGGGAGCTTCCTCTCAGCGGTGCTGTGGAGAAAAAATGGCGCTGGTGAGTGCTGAGGGAGAAGCCCCGCCCCCTCGGAGGCGGGCGTCTGTCCCGCTTAAACTGTAAAATTGGTGGGGGCTTATACATATATAAAGTGCCCAGCTGTATATATGTTATATTTTTGCGAAAGAGGTTTATATTGCTGCCCAGGGCGCCCCCCCTGCGCCCTGCACCCTTACAGTGACCGGAGTATGTGAGGTGTATGGGAGCAAAGGCGCACAGCTGCAGTGCTGTGCGTTACCTCAGTGAAGATCATGAAGTCTTCTGCCGCCTCTGAAGTCTTCTTTTCTTCTCATACTCACCCGGCTTCTATCTTCCGGCTCTGCGTGGGGGACGGCGGCGCGGCTCTGGGACGGACGGCGAGGGTGAGATCCTGCGTACCAATCCCACTGGAGCTAATGGTGTCCAGTAGCCTAAGAAGCAGGACCTTGCAACTCAGAGAGTAGGGCTGCTTCTCTCCCCTCAGTCCCTCGATGAGGGAGTCTGTTGCCAGCAGTGCTCCCTGAAAATTAAAAACCTAACAAAATACTTTCTGTCAGAAAGCTCAGGAGAGCTCCTGAAAAGCACCCAGTCTCCACTGGGTACAGTATCAAACTGAGTTCTGGAGGAGGGGCATAGAGGGAGGAGCCAGTGCACACCCAGAACTAAAGTCTTTCTTAAAGTGCCCATGTCTCCTGCGGAGCCCGTCTATCCCCATGGTCCTTACGGAGTCCACAGCATCCTCTAGGACGTTAGAGAAAATAGGATTTTAATACCTACCGGTAAATCCTTTTCTCTTAGTCCGTAGAGGATGCTGGGCACCCGTCCCAGTGCGTACTGTGTCTGCAGTTATTAAATGGCCCTTAACTCCAGAACATTTATGTGGAGCTGAAAACATCCAAGGAAGACTTGACCATCTTCCTTGGATGTTTTCCCCCTGTGTGACTGCTCTCCAGCCTCGGAGGGTTGCATTCGTGGTCCCTAGGATCCCGTCCTGGATCCCGAACCATCGCCCCTCTAGGTGGTGAGAACTGTGCAGCCACCAATGGAGTGAGATTCTGGTCTTGGAAGACAGGATTATCCTCCGGTGCATGTGTAGGTGGGATCCGGACCACTTGTCCAACAGGTCCCACTGGAACACTCTGGCATGGAACCTGCCAAACTGAATGGCCTCGTAGGCCGCAACCATCTTCCCCAGCAACTGAATGCATTGATGGATTAACACTCTTGCTGGTTTCAGAATTTGTTTGACCAGACTCTGGATCTCCAGAGCCTTTCCACTAGAAGAAAACCTCTTCTGTGTCCAGTATCACTCCCAAAAACAACAACCGCGTCATTGGGACCAACTGCGATTTTGGCAAGTTTAGGAGCCAACCATGTTGTTGAAGAACTGTCAGGGAGAGTAGATGTTTTGCACCAACTGGTCCCTGGATCTCGCCTTTATCAGGAGATCATCCAAGTACGGGATAATTGTGACTCCTTGCTTGCGAAGGAGAACCATCATTTCCGCCATCACCCTGGTGAAAATCCTCGGAGCCGTGGACAGACCAAACGGCAACGTCTGAAATTGGTAATGACAATCCTGAATTGCAAACCTCAGGTAGCTTGATGCAGTGGCTAAATGGGAACATATAAGTAGGCATCCTTTATGTCTACCAAAACCATGAAATCTCCTTTATCCCCCGGACTGGAGATCACTACCCTGAGAGATTCCATCTTGAAATTGAATTTCTTTAGGTAGAAATTAAGGGATTTCAGATTTAAGATTGGTCTGACTGAGCCGTCCGGCTTCGGGACCGCGAAGAGGCTTGAATAAAAACCTTCTCCCTGCTGACTAAGGCTGATTTGAACAATCGGTGAGGGGGAACGTCTTGAAACCCCAGTTTGTACCCTTGGGACACTATTTGTAAAACCCACGAGTCCAGGTCCGAATGAATCCAGAACTGACTGAAGAGTTTTAGACGTGCCCCCCACTGGTGCGGGCTCCTGCAAGAGAGCCCCAGCGTCATGCAGTGGATTTGGCAGAAGCAGAGGACGATCTCTGCTCCTGCGATCTTGAAGAGGCTACAGACCTCTTCCCTCTTTTCCTTCCTCTACCTGCAAAGAAAGGGGAATCTTAACTTCTTGCATATCTATTGGGCCGAAATGACTGCGTCAGATAATGATGCGTCTTCATCCGTTGAGAGGGAACATAGGGCAAGAAGGATGACTTACCTGCGGGAGCTGCCGAGATCAAATTAACTAGGCCGTCGCCAAACAAGGCTTCACCTTCATAGGGAAGAGACTCCCTTTCTTCTTGGAGTCAGCATCAGCATTCCCTTGGTGAATCCACAATGCCCTCCTATCCGAGACTGCCATGAAATTGGCCCGTGAGCACTTGTGCCCGGTGTAGGATTTTTAAATATGTGTAGTTTACTGTATGCAAGGGTTTAAAACCTTTTAGGAACTGAGCTCTAAGGTGTATTACATCTAGTTTAAAAAAAACAAAAAAGGTTTATTTTATGGCAGTAGTTTCCAAACTGGGGTTCTTGCACTGGTAGCATAGTTTGGTGGTCCAGGACCAATTAAAATTATTTATACTTTATTAAATTGGCAAAACCATTCCCTCACAACATAACTGAACCTGAGGATGACATGCTATAAACACAATTTACTTAATTTTATATTTTTTTCTGAATTTCTCAATAAAAAAAACTTTGGCCTAGGGGTGCCGTGAAACAAATTGTGATACTCTAGGGCAGGGGTGTCAAACAGGGGTCCGGCAGGGGTCCGACAGGGGTCCTTTTGTGGCCCGATCACCTTGCTTAGAGCGAGGGCAGGAGAGTGCAACCAGAGTCTTTGCTTTCTATGTGCGGCACCATCTTCCCGAAGAGATCACCGGGAAGATAGTGCCCCTTCCACTGGCTACAGCACAGGTATACTGGGGTGGGGTAGCAAACTGGGGGCCCCAATGGGCCCCTCCAGCAGTCCCTCTACCAAAACACGTCTTTTGGTGGTTTTGCGGTGTTGTTATAACTACATGGTGACGATACTGTAGCACAGAGATTTTCAACCATTTACAACTCACGTCACACAGAACAAGATTTAAATATTGACAAGGCACACTGAAATATAATGGTGATGCATGGTGCAGTATCGTGTCCTAGGATGTCATGTCGCAGCTTCTCCATAGGTAACGCCTGAACAGGCCCGGTGACAGGGGGGACAAAGGGGACACTTGTTCAGGGCTCCAAGTATTAAGAACAGAAATAATGGGGCCATAGTGCCAATATTGCTTTTTAAAGTGTATCCACCAACTGCTCAATTTAAGCAGGAAAACAATTAACAGGCCAACTAAACCCTCCCCCCTCCTTTTACCCCATCACTTTGTCCAGTCCCTGTGGTCCATACTGTATTGCCATTATTATGCATGTTGCTGTGCTGGCCCTTTTCTGAATGTCCCTGCCACCGCCACCGAAGAGCTGGATAGCCCAGTATGAAAACCACCTGCCGGCCTCACTGACGGTCCGAGTCAAAGGCTCCATTTTTTTTTAAAGATCCCTCTGCCAAGTTAAGGGGGGGTTGAGGGGGCCCCAGAGATATCAGTGTACTGGGCCCCGAGATTTCTGTTTCTGGCCCTGACCCTCGGGGGCGTATCTACCCCTTGGCCAGGATGGCACTTGCCAGGGGCACCATCCAGCTGTGCCAACCGTGGCTAAGGGATAGAGTTCTGCAGTCTCGAAAGGGCGCTATGGCAATCAGCGTGGGACTGACCAATTAGACGGTGAGGGAAGGATACTGAAATTGTCCCAACCCTGTTACAGTTTGAAACGCCCCTCAACTGCTGTCCACTGCTTCACTCCTAGCTCTGCCCCTTTGAAATTATTAATCCCTACCCCCCGGTAGGCGGAGTTCCCCAGGCCCATACTCAGGAGTCACCACTGCTGTACATTATGTGCCGGTTGTAGAGGCAGAGCGGGGAACATCAGAGAACGCCACAAATTACACAGTGGGCAAGGAGATGGCTGGAGAAAGCTGCACAGCCATGCCTTGCAAGTTCGAGAGAGATGTTGAATTTCAGCACTTCAAGTCAGAGCCTGCCCCCTGCTGCCCAAGCAGTCCGTGACAGTTAGTGTCGAGGAGGGGGGAATTTGTGCATGTGTGCTATCAGTGTGTGTGTGGGGGGGGTTGGGGGGGTGGAGGATGTGTGTGACTGTGAGGGAGCTGTCAGTGTCAGTGGGGAGAGGAGCAGGAGGGAGTTGTCAGTGTGTGGAAGTGATGAGAGTTGTCAGTACTGGGGAAATGTGTGTGTGTGTGTGTGTGTGTGTGTGTGTGTGTGTGTGTGTGTGTGTGTGTGTGTGTGTGTGTGTACTAGATTTAGGAGTGTGTGTTTGTGAGAGGTTTCAGTTGGGGAATTAGAGTTCATACAGTAATTAAATGTTTTCATATTGAGAACTACATCTCCCAGCATATACAGTGTGCTGGGGATGCTAACAAGCTTTATTTAAAAGTTTAAAAAACATTGCTTTTATGACTGCAATGGTTAAAAAGGGAGAGCTATAAATCAATTTATCAGTGAATGATCGCAGTTTGAGCTGTTACATTTTACTGAACCACCTATCCCTCCACACTCACTACCTGTCCTCAGGATACATTTACCATCCCGGCAGACGGCATACCGGCGGTCATTTGACCGATGTTGGAATCCTGACACCACTTGGGAGACTGGTGCCGGCACACAGACAGCCAACATCCCGAAGGCGAGTATTGGAGGGAGGGTTAGGACTGGGGGAGGGGGTGTTAGGGAAGGCACTAGGAGGGGGGGGGGTTAGTCCTAGCTGCCACCCCCTGAGGGTTAGCCCTATCCGCCACCCCCCCAGAGGGTTAGGATTAGGATTAGGTATCATGTGACTGCTGGAATCCCGAGCGCCGGATGCCATACCCAACCCCCTTTACTTTTTCAGGCATTTCTATCTCTCCTCTCTCTATGGTGTTCCGATTGCCCACTTTCCCTTGTGCTTTTCTCTCTCTCTCCTTTGTTTAGAGCATCAGTTTCTGTAGTCTACTTTATCCTTATTTTTTCCAGTGTTTCACTATCTCTCTGATGTAATGAGGATGTATGGTCTAGAGGGATCAGTAATGCATTGTACTGTATAGAGGCGTCAGGGATGTAGCGTAGGGTATAGAGGCGTCAGGGATGTAGCGTAGGTTATAGAGGCATCAGGAATGTAGCGTAGGGAATAGAGGCATCAGGGATGTAGCTGTAACCCTTTTTCTGCTTCTTGAATCCAAGGGTTAGGAAATATGGCGTGCCTCCACCCAAGCGGATATATATACCCTGGTTCGCTTGGGAGAACCTTACCCTGTACGGGGTTGGGTATTGGAAAGGGTGTGGTGTATTTTATTTGGCTTTAGTTTAGAAATATATATCTATACAGAACTTTTAAGGATATGACCCTCTATATAAAATAATGTATTCAGCTCACCTTACTAATCCGGAAATATTCGTTATGTTTCAGGTCTCCTATATACGCCAATACTCTCTTGGATCAGGATTTCTTGGACAATATGGACCAGATATATTTGGTAAGTAATTTTATTTTATCCGTATACTTTTCCCTAGTCATGTAGCATTTCAAAATCAACAATACATTACTTTAACAAGTATAACAAGGGTACACCCCAATAGTACAGAGAGAATGCATGCAATACAAAAAAAAACCCAGAGGTATATGCAATAGTCTAAAAGACTATGGACCCGGGATTTAAACTTACTCTTAATATTACCCCCTGCGCAGGTGGTACCAAACAATAATGAGCTCACTGTATCCTTTAATAGGTATATGATACTTGTATTAATTCTGTGTTCTGATCCACCAATAATGAGTGGTATGTCTGCTAGCTAACTTAGAACATATCTATCAGTCTCCTTTGTTAGTGTATAATATTCTTTGTTGTATCTAGTTTACTGTCATTCTTCCTTGATATAGAATCTAGTCCATTATGGATAAGATGGTTATATATTCCATTCAGAACAACAATTAAATGAATTTAGAGAGACACTCCCACTTAGTTTTCCTTATGCTTGTATCCAGGGATGGAGTCTTCTATATACTTCTTGACAGCTATCTTCTATTGTCAAATGATGGGATTATAACATAGTGCTACTCATTATTTCAACTAAAGTCTCTAAAGAACACAGCTTCTACACTAAACTTGTATTTCGGCAAAGTCTGTAGTCACTTTCAATTTTCATTCACTGGCCGAGAGAATTATATAGATACTTCGGTTATATTCAGCAATATAGGTAGTGACTAATACTAATATTCCATATATCATAGTCCCTTTCTTTATAATGTGCCACTCACACTACTGTACCTCTGAATATTATGGTCTCTTCCACTATATACGGAAAAATAAGTAGGTACAAAGCTCATAGGGGAGGAGGCAGAAGAAATAACTTTTTACCAAAATACAGTTATTTAGAATGGTGCGGTAGAGATTAGAGAAATCTAATATATTCTCAGTCTATTCCTCCTTCCCTTAAAGTTACTGAGGAGTGTGGCTTAATATAAACAGTACCGGTGTGGGTATATGAATAGGATAGTAATTTATCCAGTGATATCACACTTTAAATCTTGATGATTTCTGCTAGTAGTGCTTCAGTCCATAATACTACTAACTCTGATGACCTTAAAAAGCAATAATCCATTTGCTATGAATTTCATTAATCTTGAATTTCAGTCCGGCAGTCAAATCCACTTCACTTAGTATAATGGATAGTTCCCTGTGGTTATATGAATCTGTTTTAGTAACAGATATCATCTGCCAAGGATCAGTCTATGTCACTTCCCCACAAATTCCCTTCAGCACTTCACTCTGGGGTTAATCCCCTCCCCTCAATCATTATAGTGGGAGTAATTATAGTGCCTGAAATTAATAACAGGGTGTGTATGCAGGATGGCTTATCACACCTCCTCTAATGTCATCCTATAGATTTAAGACAGCCTGCAAAGCATCCACTCCCCCGACTCTGCGGTACTGTATTTAATAGAGTTTCTGTGTCACTGCCTCTCTACCGTGTATCAACAGCATGTAACTACGATCGCCCGGACACATACGCTGTCTTACTTAGTTTGGTTTGGTTGGTCTTCTCAAATCTGTCAGCGGGATCCCATCATATTTCAGAGCAGCTAAAAGAATAGGTGAGGCACCACTCCAGCCCCTCTTCCCAGCCGCACAGTCTAGGATCGTGGTCAGCAGCTAGACTACCTTTTCGCCTCCCTCCTCAGTGGCTGAACGGTAGTCGGCTCCGCGGTCACAGCACATCTCTCAGGCAGCGTGAGTATTACCGGCTGTCACTCGAATCTCTGTCTCAGGCGGCTCATCTACGATCGTCACCTCACACTCTCTGGCAGGCTTCAGGGCTTGTCAGCTTACCGCTCTGCAAACTTTGTACACCGGATCAATAGCAGGTCCTCCCTCCGTCCATCTCTGTCCTTTTTCACCGCTGCGTCACCCACACCAACCGCTGTTTCACGAGCTCCCTCACCCCTCGTGCTCTCCCTCCTTCTAGACCTTTCCCCTCACAGTCCATTGCCATGTCCACGAGAATAATCCCCGTGCATCATTACAGCCACTATTTATACCCCCATACACTATATATATATATAAATTAAAATTTCACAGGGGTTTTATAACATACCTATAATATATGTATGTTTTCCAATTGTTTTTTTTTTTTTAAAGGATTACACTCTCCCCCTGATGATCTCTCCATTTGTCATTATAGAGATCATCATATATAGTTAGTACCTCCAATTTCATGCACATTAACAATATTATAGTCAAAATAAGGCCACAGCATTACTATTCTAGGATAAACTAACAATGGGGTCTCAGTAGGTATACCTAATCTATCATAAGTGAGTATGTTTGGAGGTCTTCTATTCCTCTGTTGTCTAGTGGTTTCTACACTGATTTCTGATGGGGGTGACTGGGAGAAAGATTCCTCTACCATTTGGTCTTCATTATCATCCGGAATATTCCAGTCTCTGTCTGGACTAGTTTCGCATCTATTTCCTTCCCACTCGGCAGTAGTAGGGTTCCAGTGTGTCTCATCTTTGTCGACTTCTATCTCGTGGTCTTTATCATTACCCCTCGACCCAGCTTCTTTATAGTACCATCCTGGTGCATACCATTCATCCTGAGTGACACAATCCGACTCGAATTCTGTAATTTCACTTGTTGTTAATATAGATGGCTCCATACGGCTGTCTTTTGTTACTTCTCTCTTGTCTATACCGATCCCTTCCCATCTGACTCCTGGCGCTATAGGTAGTAAATGTTGACGGTGATAAGTCAGTATGGGTCCTGTCTCATTTTCTGGCCGTAGTTGATATACAGGAATATTTTGGAGCTGTTTCACCACAACATACGGTTGTGATTTCCACCGGTTACTAAGCTTACGACGTCTAGGCAACACGAGCAGTCTTATTAATACTCTATCCCCAGGTATTAACTTATTTTCTTTCACATGAGTGTCATATCTTTGTTTGTTCTTTTCTCCTAATTTCCGGGCTTCAATCTGCGCTGTCTGATAGGCTCCCGCCAACTGTCTCCTTAGTTGCCGGATGTATTGGCTATGAGAGGGTCTACTATGATGGTTAACCTTGGTTCCTAAACTCACATCGATGGGGAGTCTTGCTTCTCGTCCAAACATTAACAGATATGGAGAATATCCAGTACTCTCATTCTTGGTGCAGTTATAGGAGTGCACTAACAGTGTTAGATACTGTTTCCATCGAGATTTCTTTTCCTCACTTAAAGTGCCCAACATGTTGAGGAGAGTACGGTTAAAACGCTCCGGTTGTGGATCCCCTTGAGGATGATATGGAGTAGTTCTAGATTTCCGAATGCCACAGCAGTCACATAATTCCCGGATGAGCCGACTCTCAAAGTCTCTTCCCTGATCTGTGTGTATCCGAGCGGGTAATCCATAATGGATGAAAAACTTATCCCAGAGGGTTCGAGCTACTGTTATTGCTTGCTGGTTAGTAGTCACATAAGCCTGGGCATATCTCGTGAAATGGTCCGTCACCACTAAGATATTGTTTTCCTTTCCTCCAGGGTCTTCCAATGACAGGTAATCAAGACATACTAGATCCATGGGTCCATTGCTAACAATGTTAACCAATGGCATCTCTCTCCGGCAACTTTTTCCGCACAATACAGCTCCCACAAGTCTTGCAGTATGCATCGATTTCCTTATTCATGTATGGCCAATAAAACCGCTCGGAAATCAGCCCCTGGGTTTTATCATAACCTAAATGCCCATGACGATCATGGAGTGATCTCATTACCGTAGGAATGTATTTACTAGGAAGCACCAGTTGCATTCTATTGGTTCCGTCCAATTTTTGAGTTTTCCGAAACAATATACCTTGATTAATAGTCATCTTTCGCTTCTACCGAACTAACATTAAGGCCTTGGTAGTCATGGGTACATCAGGGGGTTTACTCAACCGTCGCTCTACCATCTGAAGGATAGGATATATATCTTTATCGGCACGTTGTTCCTGACTCATCTGTCCTGGTGTCACTACCTCCAACCCATCCATATCAGCGTAATCTAGCCAACAGTATAATGGAGGTAGGGCATTCACGGAAGCACCCATAGAAACAACTGCAGGGATAGGCATTTTCTGCAACTTTCTAATTTGGAAACATAATCCCTTCACAGTAGCAGCAGGAACTTCGATCCATTCTTCAGATGCGGGCTGAATATGATCTTCTTGTCGTGGCATTCGGGATAATGCATCAGCATCTATGTTATTAATTCCTGGTTTATACTTGATGGTAAAATTGTAATTGGACAGGGTCGCTAGCCACCGATGTCCAGTAGCATCGAGTTTTGCCGTTGTCTGTACATACGTCAAAGGATTGTTATCAGTAAGTACAGTAAATGATACCCCATACAAATAATCATGAAACTTGTCCGATACTGCCCACTTTAAAGCAAGAAACTCCAATTTATGAACTGGATAGTTTCTTTCACTATTAGACAGTCCTCGACTAACATAGGAGATGGGTTTCTTGTCACAACTCTGCACCTGATATAGCACTCCCCCAAGTCCCTCGTATGATGCATCTATATGTACATAGTATGGTAGTGACGGATCAGCATAGGCTAGCACAGGAGCCTGGATCAAACTCCACTTTAATTGGTTAAACGCCTCTTCACATGACAAATCCCACCGGTCACCGAACGGCTCCTGGGGCCTGAAATATTTGGTGTTCTGAGTCCTATTGCCTCGTTTCTTCATGTTATTAGGGGGATATCCTTTTGTTAGCGTGGTAAGAGGTTGAGCCAGCTTAGAATACTGTGGAACAAATTTCCTGTAATACCCACAGAATCCCAGAAACGATCTTAATTCCTTCAAACACATGGGCCTGGGCCAATCCTTAACCGCTTGTACTTTGGCAGGGTCAGTAGCAATTCCCTGTCTACTGACAATATGTCCCAAGTATTTTACTACAGACTGACATAAGCAACATTTTTCAATGGACAATTTTAGCCCTTTAGCCTGCAGGCGATCTAACACTTTTAGCAGGTGAATGTTGTGTTCTTCGAGAGTCCTTCCAAAGACAATAACATCATCCAGATATACTAGGACTTCCCTATAACACATATCACCAATCGTGTTTTCCATCATCCTTTGGAAGGTGGCCGGAGCTCCTTTGATTCCTTGCGGCATTTTTAAAAACTCGAAGAATCCTATAGGACATATAAATGCTGTCTTACATCTGTCATGAATACTCATAGGGATTTGATAATATCCACTACGGAGATCGAGTACCGAGAACCACTGACTCCCTTGTAGGCAATCCAGTGCTTCATCTATCTTAGGCACGGTATACTGATCTGTCACGGTCCGGTTATTCAATGTGCGATAGTCAATACAAAGTCGTATTTCTCCGTTCTTTTTCCGTGCCACAACTATGGGTGAAGCATATGAGCTTTCTGAATCTGCTATAACCTGATTTTCCAGCAGACCTCGTAAATGTTTTCGAACATCTTCAAAGTCGGCTGGAGCGAGCCTCCTCGATCTCTCTCTGAACGGGGTATCATCCAATAATTTAATATTATGTTCCACGTCTTTGGCAGTCCCTAAATCCCACTCCCCTCGAGAGAATACTTTTTCTCTCATATACAGTTGCTCTAGTAACTTACTTTTATCTTTGGGATCAATATCACTGCCACAAAAGCATCCCTCCAGACATATAGACGGTTCAACGTTAGCACTCATCTCTCCTACTCCCTCATCCTGGGCATTCAAATTACCACAGATCCTATGGCATCCTCGAGTGGAGTCCACAGACTCACCGGAATGGGCTTGCCCCTGCTTCTCACACCAATCTTTTAGGTTTTTAAACAAATTGGTGTTAGTCCCCACAATTACCGGTAACCTCCCATTGTCTCCTGGGGAATCAGGACATACCAGTGTTACTAGAGGGACAGTTTCATTGGCTATACCCAGTCCTGGATCAAATGTTATCCTGGTGACAATATATCCCAAATAAGGGTATTTTTGCTCGCTAAGGCCCCATATGGTGAGCCCACTGAGGGGTTGTATAGGAATGTCAGTTAAATAATTCTGATACCAGGTCTCAAAGACGATAGACACTTGTGACCCACTGTCCATGAGTACAGAACATTCATGCCCATTGATCATAGCTTTTACAACGGGTGCCGGCCCCATAAGTTTATCTGGCACATCATCCACCCATTGTGCACTCCCCATAGCATGTACGGTTATTATTGGGGAGCCTGTGAGGGGGTCACAGGACTCCCATTGGGGTTTTCCGGCCGTTCTGACCTCCATTGATTGTACGAATTACTTCCCTGTCGACTTTGATTATTCATAGGACACTCAAATGAACGATGTCCAGGCTGCCCACACGAATAACATATTATGGGTGCTCGGCTATCTCCCCTTCGCATCCGTCCTTGTCCCATACCAGACGACATATTAGGTTTCACTACATTGGTGGTTTGCAATGCAATCAACTGATCCATTTTACTATTTTGCTCTTCCAATAGTTTGATTAACCGGTCATCTGAGGTGGGTTTATCTTGCTTTTCGACAGTTGGTAACACTACCTTTACTTTTTTTATGGCTTTGTCCTGCTTTTCGATCTGGACCTCTTCTAATTTAACTTCCTTAACCAATTCATTCAGGGTAAGAGGGGTGGTTTTGGACAATGTGCACCGTAATCTCTGAGCCACCGGGCTGTTAGTAAGAGCTCCTTTGAGTACCTGTATGATACGTCTTTCATCCACTTGTTCGTTATTTATACCACCTTTGTCGACTATTTTATAAATCAGTCGATCCACTCGGTATATGTATTGGGTCAACGGTTCACCATACTCCTGATAAGTGCTGTTCAGTCTAGATAACATATCTCCAACATCTTCCACTGTTCCATATGAAAAATCTAAAGCTTCAATATAATCGGTTAAAGTGGCCTGGGGATTACTCCTCCTGGTGGCTTGAATCACCCCCATGGCCGGACCCCTCAAGCTCTCCACCACTCGTTGCCTCTTGTTATGCTCTGGGCATTTCCACTCTTCGGAATGCTGAATGGCGGCCTCCCGCCACAATTCATACGTCTCCTCACCCGCTGGCACTGGAGTAATACCGGAGAAGATTCGTAGACGCCGATATCCTCCCTCAAAATGCCATCTTTCCAACTGGCTAACAACTTTATCTACCACAGCTTCGGCGGGTGATTCAGTAATTGATACTTTAACAGGGGCAGATTCTTTTCCCATATTATTGACAATAGTGTCCCCCATTAAATTTTGTGGTTCCGTACTAGTCCCATCACCAGATGATGCAGCCTCTTCTTCATTACTAGCTTCTGGCCAGATCAATTGAAATTTCTTTTCCGGAATATTCGCCATCACAATCCTACTTGGTAATAAAGTAAAATCCAACAGGGATCTATTGCTAATTAGCAAAGCAAACGTATCTTCTCGGGACCCTCTCCAGCGGTCTACTATATAGGGATTATTCAGCCCATACAATCTAGTCAAGGCTTTCATCACGTCGTCATCACTCACTGCATGAAAATCTCCCCCTATTCCAAAACTACAAGTGGGTTCCACTCTCTTCTGGCTGCACCATCTATATATGTCCTGCCCGTTGATGATCTCCATGGTAATATAAAATATATCAGGAGTTGTCTAATTGCTCAGAATCTCAGCAGTGCCTCCATAAATGTAACCCTTTTTCTGCTTCTTGAATCCAAGGGTTAGGAAATATGGCGTGCCTCCACCCAAGCGGATATATATACCCTGGTTCGCTTGGGAGAACCTTACCCTGTACGGGGTTGGGTATTGGAAAGGGTGTGGTGTATTTTATTTGGCTTTAGTTTAGAAATATATATCTATACAGAACTTTTAAGGATATGACCCTCTATATAAAATAATGTATTCAGCTCACCTTACTAATCCGGAAATATTCGTTATGTTTCAGGTCTCCTATATACGCCAATACTCTCTTGGATCAGGATTTCTTGGACAATATGGACCAGATATATTTGGTAAGTAATTTTATTTTATCCGTATACTTTTCCCTAGTCATGTAGCATTTCAAAATCAACAATACATTACTTTAACAAGTATAACAAGGGTACACCCCAATAGTACAGAGAGAATGCATGCAATACAAAAAAAAAACAGAGGTATATGCAATAGTCTAAAAGACTATGGACCCGGGATTTAAACTTACTCTTAATATTACCCCCTGCGCAGGTGGTACCAAACAATAATGAGCTCACTGTATCCTTTAATAGGTATATGATACTTGTATTAATTCTGTGTTCTGATCCACCAATAATGAGTGGTATGTCTGCTAGCTAACTTAGAACATATCTATCAGTCTCCTTTGTTAGTGTATAATATTCTTTGTTGTATCTAGTTTACTGTCATTCTTCCTTGATATAGAATCTAGTCCATTATGGATAAGATGGTTATATATTCCATTCAGAACAACAATTAAATGAATTTAGAGAGACACTCCCACTTAGTTTTCCTTATGCTTGTATCCAGGGATGGAGTCTTCTATATACTTCTTGACAGCTATCTTCTATTGTCAAATGATGGGATTATAACATAGTGCTACTCATTATTTCAACTAAAGTCTCTAAAGAACACAGCTTCTACACTAAACTTGTATTTCGGCAAAGTCTGTAGTCACTTTCAATTTTCATTCACTGGCCGAGAGAATTATATAGATACTTCGGTTATATTCAGCAATATAGGGAGTGACTAATACTAATATTCCATATATCATAGTCCCTTTCTTTATAATGTGCCACTCACACTACTGTACCTCTGAATATTATGGTCTCTTCCACTATATACGGAAAAATAAGTAGGTACAAAGCTCATAGGGGAGGAGGCAGAAGAAATAACTTTTTACCAAAATACAGTTATTTAGAATGGTGCGGTAGAGATTAGAGAAATCTAATATATTCTCAGTCTATTCCTCCTTCCCTTAAAGTTACTGAGGAGTGTGGCTTAATATAAACAGTACCGGTGTGGGTATATGAATAGGATAGTAATTTATCCAGTGATATCACACTTTAAATCTTGATGCTTTCTGCTAGTAGTGCTTCAGTCCATAATACTACTAACTCTGATGACCTTAAAAAGCAATAATCCATTTGCTATGAATTTCATTAATCTTGAATTTTAGTCCGGCAGTCAAATCCACTTCACTTAGTATAATGGATAGTTCCCTGTGGTTATATGAATCTGTTTTAGTAACAGATATCATCTGCCAAGGATCAGTCTATGTCACTTCCCCACAAATTCCCTTCAGCACTTCACTCTGGGGTTAATCCCCTCCCCTCAATCATTATAGTGGGAGTAATTATAGTGCCTGAAATTAATAACAGGGTGTGTATGCAGGATGGCTTGTCACACCTCCTCTAATGTCATCCTATAGATTTAAGACAGCCTGCAAAGCATCCACTCCCCCGACTCTGCGGTACTGTATTTAATAGAGTTTCTGTGTCACTGCCTCTCTACCGTGTATCAACAGCATGTAACTACGATCGCCCGGACACATACGCTGTCTTACTTAGTTTGGTTTGGTTGGTCTTCTCAAATCTGTCAGCGGGATCCCATCATATTTCAGAGCAGCTAAAAGAATAGGTGAGGCACCACTCCAGCCCCTCTTCCCAGCCGCACAGTCTAGGATCGCGGTCAGCAGCTAGACTACCTTTTCGCCTCCCTCCTCAGTGGCTGAACGGTAGTCGGCTCCGCGGTCACAGCACATCTCTCAGGCAGCGTGAGTATTACCGGCTGTCACTCGAATCTCCGTCTCAGGCAGCTCATCTACGATCGTCACCTCACACTCTCTGGCAGGCTTCAGGGCTTGTCAGCTTACCGCTCTGCAAACTTTGTACACCGGATCAATAGCAGGTCCTCCCTCCGTCCATCTCTGTCCTTTTTCACCGCTGCGTCACCCACACCAACCGCTGTTTCACGAGCTCCCTCACCCCTCGTGCTCTCCCTCCTTCTAGACCTTTCCCCTCACAGTCCATTACCATGTCCACGAGAATAATCCCCGTGCATCATTACAGCCACTATTTATACCCCCATACACTATATATATATATAAATTAAAATTTCACAGGGGTTTTATAACATACCTATAATATATGTATGTTTTCCAATTGTTTTTCTTTTTTTTAAAGGATTACATAGCGTAGGGTATAGAGGCGTCAGGGATGTAGCATAGGGAATAGAGGCGTCAGGGATGTAGCGTAGGGAATAGAGGCGTCAGGGATTTAGCTTAGGGAATATAGGCATCAGGGATGTACTAGCAGGTATATAGAGGTCAGTGTACTGTATAGAGGGGTCAGTAATGCAGTGATGGTTATAGAAAGGTCAGTGATGTAGTGTAGGGTATTGAGGGGTCAGTTATGTAGTGTGGGGTAAAGAGGGGTCAGTAAAGATACTAAGCTGAAGTACTTAGAACACTTCTTGAATTAAGACACAACCTGCAAGAAAAAGTATGCAATATGGGTGAAAAGGCAAATGTCAGAGGTCTGATACAAGTGACCAGCTCCACACCTTGCACCACATAGCATTATGTTAAACTGGGATATGTTCTTTTTTGGTGTGTGTGTGTGTGTGTATATGTGTGTGTGGGGGGGGGGGTGCCAATGGAAATTTTTGCCATTGGCTCCTTTGGTCTAGAACCAGCCCTGGTCACAAAATATTTTTGTCTGAGCAGACTGGACACTGATCAGCGTTGGCTCATTCTCAGCCCCCCGCCCAGCCTCTGCTGCCAACAGACTGCTATTAGCTAGTTAACCTTCTGCCTTCCCTATCTATGACACAGACTGCTGCTAATGCTACCAGAATGTTCCCAGTGGCTTCACACCAACAGTGAATCCCAGCCGATGATGTAGGGCAGCGTGTGGGGGAGGGGGTCAGTTGCTGTGGCTCCAACATGGTAACCGCCAATGGACTGCAATGCTTTATCGAAAGGGGGGGCGCCAGTCCCTTACTTTGCCAGGGGTGCTTGGACCCCTAGCTACACCTCTGTTGACCCTAACCGATACCCCTAAACTAACCATAATTCCTGCAGTAAAAATCCATGTTTCTATGTATATAGGGGGTCATTCCGAGTTGATCGCTTGCTGCCGTTGTTCGCTGCGTAGCAATCAGTTGAAAAAAAATGGCTAATCTGTGCATGCGCATGCTCCGTAATGTGCATGCGCATCGTACGGGTACAAAGTCCATTGTGGTTTTGCACTAGTTCTAGCGATTATTCCAATCACAGAACAGGCCACAAGGAGATTGACAGAAAGAGGGCGTTTCTGGGTGTCAACTGACCGTTTTCAGGGAGTGCTTGGAAAAATGCAGGCGTGGCAGAAGAAATGCAGACGTGGCTGGGCATTCGCTGGATGGGTGTGTGACATCAAAAGCCGTCCCTCGGTTGTTAGAATCAACGCACACGAAGTGTAACTACAGTGCTGGTCTTATTTTGAAACGATTTTGCAGGCGCTCGGCTGCTCAAGTGTTCGCACTTCTCCAAAGTGAATATACACTCTCCAGTGGGCAGCGACAATGCGTTTGCATGGCTGCTAAAAACTGCTAGCGAGCAATCAACTCAGAATGACCCCCATAGTGTATTGCAAGAAAATATCTGTAAATCCAATGGTACCGTAAGTGCGGTATATACTCGCACTTCTTTGCGGGGTGAGAACATCTCCCCTAAGTGAAGTCAGCCCTATGAATAGAGTTTGTGTGATCCCTGTGCAGCAGTCACAGAAAGGGTTCATCTCTGCAGTTTGTCACTCAAATTACATTGCTGCATTTTTTCTAGAAGTGGAACTGAGAGCTGTTACCCGCAGACCAGCTACAATAATTATCCTGGGTACTCACTAGACCAGTGGTTCTCAAACTGCACCCTGGGGTGCCTCAGGACACTTGCAGGGGTGCCTTGGATTGGTGGTCCAGGACCAATTCAAAATATTTATAGTTAGTGTTATAGGCAAAACCAGTGCTGTTGGCTGGCAATCATAACATATGTGCACAAGCAGAAGCAAATCCTGTCCCCTACCAAAGGGCCAGTGCTAGGGTGTTTGGCGCCTCCCTGCAAACTATTAATTTGGGCCCTCTCTCCAATACTTAATAAAGGGACAGTGCGCTCCTTAAAAAAAGAAGGTGTGGTATCACAAGGAAGGGGCATGGCCACACAATAGCACCCCAAATCAAAATACGCCACACAGTAGCACTATCTTATTGTCATTACACCGCATGTAATAATAATAATAATAATACCCACAGTCGCAGTGCCCTTTATACACATAACCACCATATCAGTGCAGCTTACACACATAATGCCAACAGTAGCAGTGCCCCTTCTACACATGCCCACGGTGGCAATCCTTTACATGGCAAATATCAACCTGGTTTTGCCATGTAAAGGATTGCCACTTTAAAAAACAAACAATAAAAAAAAAAAAAACAACAGGAAAAAACACAAAATCTCTCACTTTCTGATTCTCACACCCTATTACATTCCTCCCTATATATTTAAATGTTTCTATTACTGTATGTTCCCTCTTCCCTTCTCCAAACTATACACATCAACATTTTTTAGTATTTCCAGGTAAGTTTTGTGATGTAGGCCATGCACAATTTTAGTTGCCCTAATGTATTTACAGCCTTCTGGAGATATGGCTTCTGGAACTGAACACAGGATTCTAAATGTGGCTGTACCAAGGACCTATACAGTGGCATTACAGGTTGAGTATCCCTTATCCAAAATGCTTGGGACCAGAGGAATTTTGGATATCGGATTTTTCTGTATTTTGGAATAATTGCATACCATAACGAGATATTATGGTGATGGGACCTAAATCTAAGCACAGAATGCATTTATGTTTCATATACACCTTATACACACAGCCTGAAGGTCATTTTAGCCAATATTTTTTATAACTTTGTGCATTAAACAAAGTGTGTGTACATTCACAGAATTCATTCATGTGTCATATACACCTTATACACACAGTCTGAAGTTCATTTAATACAATATTTTTAATAACTTTGAGTATTAAACAAAGTTTGTGTACACTGAGCCATCAAAAAACAAAGGTTTCACTATCTCAGTCTCACTCAAAAAAGTCCGTATTTCGGAATATTCCGTATTTCGGAATATTTGCATATGGGATACTCAACCTGTATTACTTTTTTCTGCTACTGGTTCTTTAACCTATGCAAACAAGCATCTGACTTGCCTTTCCTATTGCTTTGTTACATTGCTCACCTGAAATAGTAATACTTAGATAGCTTTCCTCTTGCCATTATAATGCCCTTAATATTATAGTTAGCCTTTGCATTTTTGAGACGTGTATGATTTTGCATTTTTTGGCATTAAATGTTGCCATGTTCTTGACCATTCCTCTAGTCCAGGGGCAGAACTGCCAGAGACAACGGAGTCAGTTGCCGCCGGGCTCCAGCCCTGAAGGGGCTCCAGCCCTAAAGGGGCTTCCTCCATTGCCCCCCGGCTGTTACGTGCCCTTCCTACTAAATAGACAAAGGCGCTACCAGCAGGGTCTCGCAGTTTGTACATTCCATGCCGTAAAACCCTTCTTTCCACCTTTTTCAAGACCCAGCCCAGCAGCCTCGCTGCTGCCACCACCGCTAGCTGCAGCACTGCCAGCGGTGGGGTGCCCCTGCTTCTTCTCACACCACAGATAGCTGGGCAGCACTGCAACTGCCTGCCTGATTGCTCCGCCCCCTTCCGGCTCCCAAGCACCTCTGCTGCCCAGTGATCCAGGAGCCTGCTGCTAGGAAGAAGTGGCCGAGCTTCAGCAAGCGAGTCTGGACACTGGTGGAGGAAGCCATGATAACCAGATAATGGGGAGTGGAGAGCCAGTTCCAAGGTAATACTTTATACAGCTGGTTGAGATCCTGGTCGGTGGATATGGATTCCAAGAAAACCCTGGAGGTGCTTCCTTTCAAGGGAGACACTCTCTTTGGAGAAGACCTCAATAAGATTGTAGCTGATCTGGCTACTGCTAAAACAGCTTGCCTACCTCGTATGACTCCTACCACGCAGAAGGCTAAAAGTACTTTCCCTTGGCCCTTTCATCCCTCAGGTAAAGCGTACCCAAGGTCAGGCATACCCAAAGCAAGCTCATGCTTCCAGACCTGCCAAGCCCAGACTGAAGCAAGCCTGGGCTGCCCATCAGCCTGCTTCCAAAACAGACAAGCCTGCCGCATGACGGTGCAGGCCTCCCTCTGGGGGATCCCAGGGTGGGGGGCCCGACTTCTAGGTTTGGCATAGAAAGGTATAATTCTAAGCTAGAGAATTCTGTTTGGAGCTCACCTTGTACTTTGTGAAGAAATAATCAGCATTGTGGCTGAGCAGATACATGTAGTGTGTGGCTGCAAACTGCATGGATCTGCTGCGTTGTAATGCTGATTCTTTTTTTTTGCAAAGTACCAATAGCTTCATATAATGTTCACAATTTTTACGCAGGATCAAATAGCTCAATAGGTAGGGTGTTTGATTAGAATTCAACAGGTTATAGGTTTGAATCCTGGGTATGGTAGTTTGAGATGTGTTATTTAATAAAGTATGTTGTTCTGACTGCTGGGATATCATACTAAATAAATGGAGTTGATCAATTTTTTTTTATTTTTTTTTTAAACTAGGGACAATTTCCAGATACTTTTCTTTATAACTGAGATTGCCCCCTGGAACTTCACATCAGTTGACAACTATGCATGAGTGGGCAGTGCTTGCTCTGGATCTGCCCACCCATTTATGTGCCGTCATAAAAGAAAGCACAACTGACAGTTATCCTGGGCGTACACTACACAATTATCTGTCAGGCTATCTATCCAGTCTGGATGGGTGGAATGAAAATCTGGTAATGTATATTAGCAAATGTCAATTAACCATTTGCTCCCAAACACTAGAAAAGTGGTCAAAAATGGTCATTACACAAATTGGTTAAACCCAAAATTTAACCAATTTGTTTAGGGGACCATGTTTGTCCATTTTCTAGTGTTTGAGAGTAAATCGTTGATGGTCATTTGCTCACATAGATAACCGGATTTCTATTCCAACCAGCCAGTGTTGGAGATATGGTCTGCCAGATTACATAATGCATACCAGAGCCATAACTAGACATTTTGGTGCCCTGTGACAGAGAATTATATGCCCCCCCCCCTCCCCTCCCCATTTTTGCAATATGGACAAAAGGCGCATGCCTTGTGGGGAAGGGGCATAACAAGATTGGTCTCAGAGAAAGCACATGAGATATGAAGATATATCTAGTATACTTGACACTCAATGGTTTGTGGTATTGCCGGGGTGCCCTCCTTAAATGCATATACAGTCACACATGGGGTGTTTGTGCAAATGGCATATCAGCAGTCAGCACTAACTGGTGACATGCCATTTGTAAAAGTAAGCCATGTGTGACTAATATATAAACATACTTTATTAAATAACACCTCAAACTATCATACCCAGGATTCAAATCTATAACCTGTTGAATTCTAATCAAACACCCTACCCATTGAGCTACTTGATCCTGCATCTATTCTAACCTCCAAAAACAGATTCAGTTGCATTTTCCAGCGTGTTTTGTTTGCGCCTTTGCAAATGTCTTACATCGACAAACTTATTTAGTACTATTTTGCAAATAGGGTTACATTGTCGCAACATTGTGTTCCCTAATTGCTTGATTTTTTAAATGCAACAATTGATAAAGACACCTGATAATTGCTCTGTGGAGTGTTATTTTGTGTCTACTTCTTATCTACATTTAATTCCCTACCTCTAATCAAGGCATTTTTAAATGCTGGGGGCTGCCAGGACGTGAGGCCTACCTAGACTTTAGATCGGAATTTGAATGTACTTGTGAACTAACTTAATTTCCTACTTCTAAATTCATTCCTAAATTCACTACTTACATTAATCCTGTAGTTGGGCATTTTGAGCCTTCAATTGTGGGTATTGTTTTGTGTCCAGACCAGCAGCTGGTGGTGTGCATTTGCTGGAAAGGCATCGAAGACCTCCGATATGCTGCATCTCCTGATGTGTGTCTCCCTCAAGTGGCTGTCAGCAAATGCATGCTAGACACCCCATTCCAAGCTGATTGTGACATCACGGAACATGCATCATAGAACAGGCATGCTAGAATATGGGTCTTCAACCTGCGACCCTCCAGCTGCTGTGGAACTACATATACCAGCATGCCCTGCCTCAGTTTTAGCATACCTTAATAGCAAAACTGTGGCAGGGCATGCTGGGATGTGTAGTTTCACAGCAGCTGGAGGGCCACAGGATGAAGAGCCATGTGCTAGAGCCAAGCCGCAGGTACATTGAATGCTAGCAAGCTGAATGTTTAAATCCTTTTTGTTCCGCAGCATTCTAGTGCGGAAGATTCCATGGAACCAGAGATTATTCCATTGAGAAGGACATGCTGCCTGGATGACTGCACTGTGCAAATTAAATCACGGAGCCAGTTGGCTTGTGGGTGGCTCTGGTGACTGGGTGGTTGGGTGGGCGGTGTGTCAGAGGTGGAGCACATGCAAATGAATGTGTATCATCCTGCTAGTGAGAGTGAAAACTCATGCAGGAGTGTGCCTGCTTGTCAGTGGGTTATGCACCTTGCCAGGCGTCAAATCTACATGGAGCAGCTGGAGGGGACAAGAGCAGGTTTGCAAAATATAGATAGAAGAGCATATATGCTGGCGCATTCTCCATGATTGTGTCAGCTTATGTTTTGGTGCACTGCACTTTCCTCCACTAAATTTTAGCCATTTTGGTTAAACGCAAGTGTAGTTGCTTCTCGCCCTTTTGGCTGTGATCTTGTATCGTGGTTGAAGAGTCTGCTGGAGGGATTGTTTTCTTCATTGACGAGAGACTGAAGATATTACAGGATGGAAGGCTTGGGAACACTATCTGTTTTTCAGTTGTGGAAGAGTTGAAAGACAGCTTTTCCTTGCCAATATCTCTCTTTTGCAAAGAGCTACGCATTGGAAAATTCAGGGCTATACCGTGTAGATGAAGCACTAACAGGAGGCTTTAAAATTTTCATTCTAGTTTCCTTCGTTTGGGAGAAAAATGCAAAGGTACAAGACAGCTTTTCCTTGCCAATATCTCTCTTTTGCAAAGAGCTGCACATTGGAAAATTCAGGGCTATGCCGTGTAGATGATGGCCTAACAGGAGGCTTTAAAATTTTCTTTCTAGTGTCCTTCGTTTGGGAGAAAAATGCAAAGGTACAAGACAGCTTTTCCTTGCCAATATCTCTCTTTTGCAAAGAGCTACGCATTGGAAAATTCAGGGCTATGCCGTGTAGATGATGGCCTAACAGGAGGCTTTAAAATTTTCTTTCTAGTGTCCTTCGTTTGGGAGAAAAATGCAAAGGTACAAGACAGCTTTTCCTTGCCAATATCTCTCTTTTGCAAAGAGCTACGCATTGGAAAATTCAGGGCTATACCGTGTAGATGAAGCACTAACAGGAGGCTTTAAAATTTTCATTCTAGTGTCCTTCGTTTGGGAGAAAAATGCAAAGGTAGCTTGTGCCATCGCCACTCTGCTCCTTGTGCCGCCTTGACGGTTTACATGAGCCACTGCGGTGACGTTGTCTGACTGGATCAGAACCGGTTGGTCGCAAAGTAAGGTCTCCTCTTGACGTAGGGCATTGTATATGGCCCCTAGTTTCAGGATGTTGATGTGAAGACAAGTCTCTTGACTTGACCAAAGACCTTGGAAATTTCTTCCCTGTGTGACTGCTCCCCAACCTTGGAGGCTTGCATCTGTGGTCACCAGGATCCAGTCCTGAATGCCGAATCTGCGTCACTCGAGAAGGTGAGCACTCTGCAACCACCACAGGAGTGATACCCTGACCCTGGGGGACAGGGTGATCAACCAATGCATCTGTAAATGTGACCCAGACCACTTGTCCAGTAGGTCCCATTGGAAAGTCCTCGCATGGAACCAGCCGAATGGAATGGCTTTGTATGATGCCACCATCTTTCCCAGGACTCGAGTGCAGTGATGCACTGACACAAGTTTTGGTTTCAATAGGTTCCTGACAAGAGTCATGAGTTCCTGGGCCTTTTCTATCGGGAGATAAACCCTCTTCTGGTCTGTGTCCAGAATCATGCCCAAGAAAGACAGACGAGTCGTAGGAACCAACTGCGACTTTGGGATATTGAAAATCCAGCCGTGTTGCTGTAACACTTTCAGTGAAAGTGATACGCTGTTCAGCAACTGCTCTCTTGATCTCGCTTTTATGAGATCGCTCAAGTACGGGATAATTGTGACACATTGCTTGCGCAGGAGAACCATCATTTCCACCATTACCTTGGTGAAAATTCTCTGGGCCGTGGAGAGACCAAACAGCAACGTCTGAAATTGGCAATGACAGTCCTGTACCGCAAATCTGAGGTACGACTGATGAGATGGATAAATTTGGACATGAAGGTATGCATCCTGTACACAAATGCGGACAACAGGTGTCAAGCCGTGTGTTGCCTTTGTCAAGCTGTAATAAGTAGGGGTAAGGACGTTAACCACCTCAGAACATCCTCCCTTATACGTCACCTGCAGCGCATTAATCATAAGTCAGTGACAAGTTCAAAAACTTTGGATGACAGCGGAAGCAGTCCACTGACCACTAAATCCCTTCCTCTTGTAACCAAGCTCCTGCAAACCACACCACCAACTCCCTCAGTGTCAATTTCCTCCTTAGACAGGAGAGCCAATAGTCCTGCAGGCCATGTCACTGGCAAGTCTGACGAGTCCTCTCCTGCCTGGGATTCCTCCGATGCATCCTTGAGTGTAACGCCTACTGCTGCTGGCGCTGCTGTTGTTGCTGCTGGGAGTCGATCGTCATCCCAGAGGGGAAGTCGGAAGACCACTTGTACTACTTCCAGTAGGCAATTGACTGTCCAACAGTCCTTTGCGAGGAAGATGAAATATCACAGCAGTCATCCTGCTGCAAAGCGGATAACTCAGGTCTTGTCAGCCTGGGTGGTGAGAAACGTGGTTCCGGTATCCATCGTTAATTCAGAGGCAACTAGAGACTTGATTGAGGTACTGTGTCCCCGGTACCAAATGCCATCTAGGTTCCATTTCTCTAGGCAGGCGATACCGAAAATGTACACAGACCTCAGAAAAAGAGTCACCAGTGTCCTAAAAAATGCAGTTGTACCCAATGTCCACTAGTCCACATGTCCGTGGTTAAGTGGAGCAGGGCAGACTCAGGACTATATGACTGTGACAGCCCACTGGGTAGATGTATTGCCTCCCGCAGCAAGAACAGCAGCGGCGGCACCAGTAGCAGCATCTCGCAAATGCCAACTCGTTCCTAGGCAGGCTACGCTTTGTATCACCGCTTTCCATAAGAGGCACACAGCTGACAACCTCTTACGGAAACTGAGGAACATCATCGCAGAATGGCTTACCCCAATTTGACTCTCCTGGGGATTTGTGACATCGGACAACGCCACCAATATTGTGCGTGCATTACATCTGGGCAAATTCCAGCACGTCCCATGTTTTGCACATACATTGAATTTGGTGGTGCAGAATTATTTAAAAAACGACAGGGGCGTGCAAGAGATGCTGTCGGTGGCCCGAAGAATTGCGGGCCACTTTCTGCATTCAGCCACCGCGTGCCGAAGACTGGAGCACCACCAAACATTCCTGAACCTGCCCTGCCATCCTCTGAAGCAAGAGGTGGTAACGAGGTGGAATTCAACCCTCTATATGCTTCAGAGGATAGAGGAGCAGCAAATGGCCATTCAAGCCTATACATCTACCCACGATATAGGCAAAGGAGGGGGAATGCACCTGACTCAAGCGCAGTGGAGAATGATTTCAACGTTGTGCAAGGTTCTGCAATCCTTTGAACTTGCCACACGTGAAGTCAGTTCAGACACTGCCAGCCTGAGTCAGGTCATTCTCCTCATCAGGCTTTTGCAGAAGAAGCTGGAGACATTGAAGGAGGAGCTAAAACAGAGCGATTCCGCTAGGCATGTGGGACTTGTGGATGGAGCCCTTAATTCGCTTAACCAGGATTCAATCTGTTGAAATCAGAGCAATAAATTTTGGCCACCGTGCTCGATCCTAGATTTAAAACCTACATTGTATCTCTCTTTCCTGCAGACACAAGTCTGCAGAGGTTCAAAGACCTAATGGTGAGAAAATTGTCAAGTCAAGCGGAACGTGACCCGTCAACAGCTCCTCCTTCACATTCTCCCGCAACTGGGGGTGCGAGGAAAAGGCTAAGAATTCCGAGCCCACCCGCTGGCGGTGATGCAGGGCAGTCTGGAGTGAGTGCTGACATCTGGTCCGGACTGAAGGACCTGGCAACGATTACTGACATGTCGTCTACTGTCACTGCATATGATTCTGTCACCTTTGAAAGAATGGTGGAGGATTATATGAGTGACCGCATCCAGGTAGGCACGTCAGACAGTCCGTATGTATACTGGCAGGAAAAAGAGGCAATTTGGAGGCCCTCGCACAAACTGGCTTTATTCTACCTAAGTTGCCCTCCCTCCAGTGTGTACTCCAAAAGAGTGTTTAGTGCAGCCGCTCACCTTGTCAGCAATCGGCGTACGAGGTTACTTCCAGAAAATGTGGAGAAGATGATGATCATCAAAATGAATTATAATCAATTCCTCCGTGGAGACATTCACCAGCAATTGCCTCCAGAAAGTACACAGGGATCTGAGATGGTGGATTCCAGTGGGGACGAATTAATAATCTGTGAGGAGGGCGATGTACACAGTGAAAGGGGTGAGGAATCGGAGGATGAGAGTTTTTGGAGAGTTTTTGTAAGATGTTTCTTCCATCAACCAATGAATAAACACATTGGTACTTTCCCATGATGAGTGAGCGCTTCAGGATCTCTTGCACTTACATGTGCAGCAGAGTACTGCAATGGAAGCATGCTGGACCCATAACCCAGAGGTAGGCAGATTGAAACTATCCTTTGCTATATGCATTTTTTTTTGTTAATTTAAGTAATCAAAACTGGGATTGATATTTTTGCTCTTTTATTTTTACTTAAAGTACAATAACTTTTACCATTTTAATTTGTTTTAATAGTATATTGACAGTATAGTTTTCTTTCAAAAATCCACTTAATTTTCTTTACCCTATTATTAAAATGGTAATTGACAAAAAAACTACATTGTCACCAGAAGAGCAATACAAAATGTACAAGTGATATATTAAAATCATCTTTCCAGCTTGAATTTCAATGATGCATTGGGGCAACAATTTTGTGAGAAACATCTTCACCCTTAAATAAAGATTTTCTTAATTCCTTACCTGTGTGCTAATTAGATATCACCTTGTTTTCACATTAAACAGACTTCCACATGAGAAAGCAGCAAGGATGCAGTGGCGTTAATGTTTCCTGGTGTCAACCTGTATTATTTCAGTAGACATTGAAATGAGGATGCATCTTGCTGCCTTTCCAATTAAGCAAGTTTAATTTAGTAATAGGTGAAAAACCATCCCTACAAAGGTGTTAATCAGAGACTTGGCTTTGTGGACACTTTTCAGAGAACAAATTTGTTAGCATAAAAATAAAGCCAGAAAATGAAGAGCTGTTTAATCACGCAATTTGATTTTTTTGCCAGCATATTTCTTTTTCTCTGCAACCCACTGCTAAATTGTGCTTCCTAGCTGTTTTTATAAAATCACTGAATCAAATCTAACTCTGATTACATCAGAGAAGGCCAGGTACCCTACACCATAACAGGGGGTTTGAAATTTTGACTTGTCTACTTAAAGATCACCAAAATCTGATAACAAGGTCAATTAGGTCCCTGGGTGGGATTGAACCACCAACCTTTTGGTTAATAGCCGTACATACTAACTGATTGCGCCACAGAGACACTGTGCAAAAGTCCATAATGACAAAGGCTAATAAGCATTCATCTAAAACGTTTCCTAGCAAAACTTTAAAAAGTCAATAATCTGGAGAGTTTTTGTAAGATGTTTCTTCCATCAACCAACGAAGAAACACATTGGTACTTTCCCATGATGAGTGAGTGCTTCAGGATCTCTTGCACTTACATGTGCAGCAGAGTACAGCAATGGAAGCATGCTGGACCCATAACCCAGAGGTAGGCAGATTGAAACTATCCTCTGCTGTATGCTTTTTTTTTTGTTAATTAAAGTAATCCAAAACTGGGATTGATATTTTGGCTCTTTTATTTTTACTTAAAGTACAATAACTTTTACCATTTTAATTTGTTTTAATAGTATATTGACAGTATTGTTTTCTTTCAAAAATCCACTTAATTTTCTTTACCCTATTATTAAAATGGTAATTGACAAAAACAAACTACATTGTCACCAGAAGAGCAATACAAAATGTACAAGTGATATATTAAAATCATCTTTCCAGCTTGAATTTCAATGATGCATTGGGGCAACGATTTTGTGAGAAACATCTTCACCCTTAAATAAAGATTTTCTTAATTCCTTACCTGTGTGCTAATTAGATATCACCTTGTTTTCACATTAAACAGACTTCCACATGAGAAAGCAGCAAGGATGCAGTGGCGTTAATGTTTCCTGGTGTCAACTTGTATTATTTCAGTAGACATTGAAATGAGGATGCATCTTGCTGCCTTTCCAATGAAGCAAGTTTAATTTAGTAATAGGTGAAAAACCATCCTTACAAAGGTGTTAATCAGAGACTTGGCTTTGTGGACACTTTTCAGAGAACAAATTTGTTAGCATAAAAATAAAGCCAGAAAATGAAGAGCTGTTTAATCACGCAATTTGATTTTTTTGCCAGCATATTTCTTTTTCTCTGCAACCCACTGCTAAATTGTGCTTCCTAGATGTTTTTATAAAATCACTGAATCAAATCTAACTCTGATTACATCAGAGAAGGCCAGGTACCCTACACCATAACAGGGGGTATGAAATTTGACTTGTCTACTTAAAGATCACCAAAATCTGATAACAAGGTCAATTAGGTCCCTGAGTGAGATTGAACCACCAACCTTTTGGTTAATAGCCGTACATACTAACTGATTGCGCCACAGAGACACTTTGCAAAAGTCCTTACTGACAAAGGCTAATAAGCATTCATCTAAAACGTTTCCTAGCAAAACTTTAAAAAGTCAATAATCTGGAGAGTTTTTGTAAGATGTTTCTTCCATCAACCAACGAAGAAACACATTGGTACTTTCCCATGATGAGTGAGTGCTTCAGGATCTCTTGCACTTACATGTGCAGCAGAGTACTGCAATGGAAGCATGCTGGGCCCATAACCCAGAGGTAGGCAGATTGAAACTATCCTCTGCTATATGCATTTTTTTTTGTTAATTAAAGTAATCCAAAACTGGGATTGATATTTTGTCTCTTTTATTTTTACTTAAAGTACAATAACTTTTACCATTTTAATTTGTTTTAATAGTATATTGACAGTATTGTTTTCTTTCAAAAATCCACTTCATTTTCTTTACCCTATTATTAAAATGGTAATTGACAAAAACAAACTACATTGTCACCAGAAGAGCAATACAAAATGTACAAGTGATATATTAAATTCA